>NC_050079.1:33705206-33884493 GCF_009764565.3 Dermochelys coriacea | reverse complement strand
GCCAGGCTCGGGGGGTCCTCCCCATTGCATCTGAGCCCCACACCCTATCTCTGTGTAGACGCCAGGCTTAGAGGGGGTCTCCCCATTGCGTCTGAGCCACACTCCCTATCTCTGTGTAGACGCCAGGCTCGGGGGGGTCTCCCCATTGCGTCTGAGCCCACTCCCTGTCTCTGTGTAGACGCCAGGCTCGGGGGGGTCTCCCCATTGCATCTGAGCCCCACACCCTATCTCTGTGTAGACGCTAGGCTTAGAGGGGGTCTTCCCATTGCATCTGAGCCCCACTCCCTGTCCCCGTGTAGACGCCAGGCTCGGGGGGGTCTCCCCATTGCGTCAGAGCCCCACTCCCTGTCTCTGTGTATACCGCCGGCTCGGGGGGGTCTCCCCATTTCGTCTGAGCCCACAACCCTGTCATCTGTGTAGACGCCAGGCTCGGGGGGGGTCTCCCCATTGCGTCTGAGCCCCACTCTCTGTCTCTGTGTAGACGCCAGGCTTAGAGGGGGTCTCCCCATTGCATCTGAGCCCCACTCCCTATCTCTGTGTAGATGCCATCTCGGGGGGGGGGTCTCCCCATTGCGTCAGTGCCCCCACTCCGTCCCCTGTTAGACGCCGTCGGGTGTCTCCCCCTTGCGTCATAGCCCCACTCCCTGTCCTTCCTGTGGTAGATGCCAGGCTCGGGTCGGGTCCCCCCATTGCGTCTGAGCCCCACACCCTATCTCTGTGTAGACGCCAGGCTCGGGGGGGGGTCTCCCCATTGCGTCTGAGCCCTACTCCCTGTCTCTGTGTAGACGCCAGGCTCGGGGGGGGTCTCCCCATTGCGTCTGAGCCCCACTCCCTGTCCCCGTGTAGACGCCAGGCTCGGGGGGGGGGTCTCCCCATTGCGTCAGAGCCCCACTCCCTGTCTCTGTGTAGATGCCAGGCTCGGGGGGCTCCCCCATTGCGTCTGAGCCCCACTCCCTATCTCTGTGTAGACGCCAGGCTCGGGGGGGTCTCCCCATTGCGTCTGACCCCACTCCCTGTCTCTGTGTAGATGCCAGGCTCGGGGGGGGGTCTCCCCATTGCGTCTGAGCCCCACACCCTGTCCCGTGTAGACGCCAGGCCGGTGGGGTCCCCCATGCGCTCTGAGCCCCACACCCTATCTCTGTGTAGACGCCATGCTAGGAGGGTTCTCCCCATTGCATCTGAGCCCCACTCCCTGTCTCTTGTAGACGCCATCGGGGGGGTCTCCCCATTGCGTCTGAGCCCCACTCCCTGTCCCCATGTAGACGCCAGGCTCGGGGGGGTCTCCCCATTGCGTCAGAGCCCCACTCCCTGTCTGTGTAGATGCCAGGCTCGGGGGGGGGGTCTCCCCATTGCGTCTGAGCCCCACTCCTTATCTCTGTGTAGACGCCAGGCTCGGGGGGGGGTCTCCCCATTGCGTCTGAGCCCCACACCCTATCTCTGTGTAGACGCCCGGCTCGGGGGGGTCTCCCCATTGCGTCTGAGCCCCATTCCCTGTCCCCGTGTAGACTGCAGGCTCGGGGGGGGTCTCCCCATTGCGTCTGAGCCCCACTCCCTATCTCTGTGTAGACGCCAGGCTCGGGCGGGGGGGGTCTCCCCATTGCGTCTGAGCCCCACTCCCTACCTCTGTGTAGACGCCAGGCTCGGGGGGGTCTCCCCATTGCGTCTGAGCCCCACTCCCTGTCTCCGTGTAGACGCCAGGCTCGGGGGTGTCTCCCCATTGCGTCTGAGCCCCACTCCTTATCTCTGTGTAGACGCCAGGCTCGGGGGGGTCTCCCCATTGCGTCTGAGCCCCACTCCCTGTCCCCGTGTAGACGCCAGGCTCGGGGGTCTCCCATTGCATCTGAGCCCCACTCCCTGTCTCCGTGTAGACGCCAGGCTCGGGGGGGTCTCCCCATTGCATCTGAGCCCCACACCCTATCTCTGTGTAGACGCTAGGCTTAGAGGGGGTCTTCCCATTGCATCTGAGCCCCACTCCCTGTCCCCGTGTAGACGCCAGCTCGGGGTCGCCCCATTGTCAGAGCCCCCTCCCTGTCTCTGTGTAGAGCCAGCTCGGGGGGTCTCCCATTGCGTCTGAGCCCCACAACCCTGTCTCTGTGTAGACGCCAGGCTCGGGGGGGTCTCCCCATTGCGCTGAGCCCCACTCCCTTCTCTGTTAGAACGCCAGGCTTAGAGGGGGTCTCCCCCATTGCAATCTGACCCCCCCCCTATCTCTGTGTAGATGCCAGGCTCGGGGGGGGGTCTCCCCATTGCGTCAGTGCCCCACTCCCTGTCCCCGTGTAGACGCCAGGCTCGGGGGGGTCTCCCCATTGCGTCAGAGCCCCACTCCCTGTCTTGGTAGATGCCAGGCTCGGGGGGTGGGGTCTCCCCATTGCGTCTGAGCCCCACACCTATCTCTTGTAGACGCCAGGCTCGGGGGGGGGTCCTCCCCATTGCTCTGAGCCCTACTCCCTGTCTCTGTGTAGACGCAGGCTCGGGGGGGTCTCCCCATTGCGTTCTGAGCCCCACTCCCTGTCCCCGGTAGACGCCAGGCTCGGGGGGGGGTCTCCCCATTGCGTCAGAGCCCCACTCCCTGTCTCTGTGTAGATGCCAGGCTCGGGGGGTCTCCCCATTGCGTCTGAGCCCCACTCCCTATCTCTGTGTAGACGCCAGGCTCGGGGGGGTCTCCCCATTGCGTCTGAGCCCCACTCCCTGTCTCTGTGTAGATGTGAGGCTCGGGGGGGATCTCCCCATTGCGTCTGAGCCCCACACCCTGTCCCCGTGTAGACGCCAGGCTCGGGGGGGGTCTCCCCATTGCGTCTGAGCCCCACACCCTATCGCTGTGTAGACGCCAGGCTTAGAGGGGTTCTCCCCATTGCATCTGAGCCCCACTCCCTGTCTCTGTGGAGACGCCAGGCTCGGGGGGTCTCCCCATTGCGTCTGAGCCCCACTCCCTGTCCCCATGTAGACGCCAGGCTCGGGGGGTCTCCCCATTGCGTCAGAGCCCCACTCCCTGTCTCTGTGTAGATGCCAGGCTCGGGGGGGGGGTCTCCCCATTGCGTCTGAGCCCCACTCCTTATCTGTGTGTAGACGCCAGGCTCGGGGGGTCTCCCCATTGCGTCTGAGCCCCACACCCTATCTCTGTGTAGACGCCAGGCTCGGGGGGGGGTCTCCCCTTGCTCGAGCCCCATTCCCTGTCCCCGTGTAGACGTCAGGCTCGGGGGGGGTCTCCCCATTGCGTCTGAGCCCCACTCCCTATCTCTGTGTAGACGCCAGGCTCGGGCGGGGGGTCTCCCCATTGCGTCTGAGCCCCACTCCCTACCTCTGTGTAGACACCAGGCTCGGGGGGGTCTCCCCATTGCGTCTGAGCCCCACTCCCCTGTCTCCGTAGACGCCAGCTCGGGGTGTCTCCCCCATTGCGTTCGAGCCCCACTCCTTATCTCTGTGTAGACGCCAGGCTCGGGGGGGTCTCCCCATTGTGTCTGAGCCCCACTCCCTGTCCCCGTGTAGACGCCAGGCTCGTGGGGGTCTCCCCATTGCATCTGAGCCCCACTCCCTGTCTCCTGTGTAGACGCCAGGCTCGGGTGGGTCTCCCCATTGCGTCTGAGCCCCACTCCCTGTCCCCGTGTAGACGCCAGGCTCGGGGGGTCTCCCCATTGCGTCTGAGCCCCACACCCTATCTCTGTGTAGACGCCAGGCTTAGAGGGGGTCTCCCCATTGCATCTGAGCCCCACTCCCTGTCTCTGTGTATACGCCAGGCTCGGGGGGTCTCCCCATTGCGTCTGAGCCCCACTCCCTGTCCCCATGTAGACGCCAGGCTCGGGGGGGTCTCCCCATTGCGTCAGAGCCCCACTCCCTGTCTCTGTGTAGATGCCAGGCTCGGGGGGGGGTCTCCCCATTGCGTCTGAGCCCCACTCCTTATCTGTGTGTAGACGCAAGGCTCGGGGGGGTCTCCCCATTGCGTCTGAGCCCCACACCCTATCTCTGTGTAGACGCCAGGCTCGGGGGGGTCTCCCCATTGCGTCTGAGCCCCATTCCCTGTCCCCGTGTAGACGTCAGGCTCGGGGGGGTCTCCCCATTGCGTCTGAGCCCCACTCCCTATCTCTGTGTAGACGCCAGGCTCGGGCGGGGGGGTCTCCCCATTGCGTCTGAGCCCCACTCCCTAACCTCTGTGTAGACGCCAGGCTCGGGGGGTCTCCCCATTGCATCTGAGCCCCACTCCCTGTCTCCGTGTAGACGCCAGGCTCGGGGGTGTCTCCCCATTGCGTCTGAGCCCCACTCCTTATCTCTGTGTAGACGCCAGGCTTGGGGGGTCCTCCCATTGCGGCTGAGCCCCACTCCCTGTCCCCAGTGTAGACGCCAGGCTCGTGGGTCTCCCATTGCATCTGAGCCCCACTGCCTGTCTCCGTGTAGACGCCATCCTCGGGGGCGTCTCCCATTGCGTTGAGCCCCACCCCCGTGTCCCCGTGTAGACTCCAGGCTCGGGGGGGTCTCCCCATTGCGCTGAGCCCACACCTATCTCTGTGTAGACGCACGCTCGGGGGGGGTCTCCCCATTGCATCTGAGCCCCACTCCCTATCTCTGTGTAGACGCCAGGCTCGGGCGGGTCTCCCCATTGCGTCTGAGCCCCACTCCCTGTCTCTGTGTAGATGCCAGGCTCGGGGGGGTCCTCCCCATTGCGTCTGAGCCCCACACCCTGTCCCCGTGTAGACGCCAGGCTCGGGGGGGTCTCCCCATTGCATCTGAGCCCCACACCCTATCTCTGTGTAGACGCCAGGCTTAGAGGGGGGTCTCCCCAATGCATCTGGCCCCACACCCGTCCCCGTGTAGACGCCAGGCTCGGGGGTTCTCCCCATTGCGTCAAGCCCCACTCCCTGTCTCTTGTAGACCGCCAGCTCGGGGGGGGTCTCCTATTTGCATCTGAGCTGAGCCCCACACCCTGTCTCTGTGTAGACCCAGGTCGGGGGGGGTCTCCCCATTGCGTCTGAGCCCCACTCCCTGTCTCTGTGTAGACGCCAGGCTTAGAGGGGTCTCCCCATTGCATCTGAGCCCCACTCCCTATCTCTGTGTAGATGCCAGGCTCGGGGGGGGGTCTCCCCATTGCGTCAGTGCCCCACTCCCTGTCCCCGTGTAGACGCCAGGCTCGGGGGGGGGGTCTCCCCATTGCGTCTGAGCCCCACTCCCTATCTCTGTGTAGACGCCAGGCTCGGGGGGTCTCCCCATTGCGTCTGAGCCCCACTCCCTATCTCTGTGTAGACGCCAGGCTCGGGGGTGTCTCCCCATTGCGTCTGAGCCCCACTCCCTATCTCTGTGTAGATGCCAGGCTCGGGGGGGTCTCCCCATTGCGTCTGAGCCCCACACCCTGTCCCCGTGTAGACGCCAGGCTTGGGGGGGTCTCCCCATTGCATCTGAGCCCCACACCCTATCTCTGTGTATACGCCAGGCTTAGAGGGGGTCTCCCCATTGCGTCTGAGCCCCACTCCCTATCTCTGTGTAGATGCCAGGCTCGGGGGGGGGGTCTCCCCATTGCGTCTGAGCCCCACACCCTGTCCCCGTGTAGACGCCAGGCTCGGGGGGGTCTCCCCATTGCGTCTGACCCCACACCCTATCTCTGTGTAGACGCCAGGCTTATAGGGGGTCTCCCCATTGCGTCTGAGCCCCACTCCCTGTCTCCGTGTAGACACCAGGCTCGGGGGGGTCTCCCCATTGCGTCTGAGCCCCACTCCCTGTCCCCGTGTAGATGCCAGGCTCGGGGGGGTCTCCCCATTGCGTCTGAGCCCCACTTCCTATCTCTGTGTAGCGCCAGGCTCGGGGGGGGCCTCCCCATTGCGTCTGAGCCCCACACCCTCTCTGTGTAACGCCAGGCTCGGGGGTCTCCCCATTGCGTCTGAGCCCCACACCCTGTCCCCGTGTAGACGCCAGGCTCGGGGGGGTCTCCCCATTGCATCTGAGCCCCACTCCCTATCTCTGTGTAGATGCCAGGCTCGGGGGGGGGGGTCTCCCCATTGCGTCTGTGCCCCACTCCCTGTCCCCGTGTAGACGCCAGGCTCGGGGGGGTCTCCCCATTGCGTCTGAGCCCCACACCCTATCTCTGTGTAGACGCCAGGCTCGGGGGGGGGTCTCCCCATTGCATCTGAGCCCCACTCCCTGTCCCCGTGTAGATGCCAGGCTCGGGGGGGTCTCCCCATTGCGTCTGAGCCCCACTCCCTGTCCCTGTGTAGACGCCAGGCTCGGGGGGGTCTCCCCATTGCGTCTGAGCCCCACTCCCAGTCTCTGTGTAGACGCCAGGCTTAGGGGGGTTCTCCCCATTGCGTCTGAGCCCCACTCCCTATCTCTGTGTAGATGCCAGGCTCGGGGGGGGTCTCCCCATTGCGTCTGAGCCCCACTCCCTATCTCTTTGTAGACGCCAGGCTCGGGGGTCTCCCCATTGCGTCTGAGCCCCACTCCCTGTCCCCGTGTTGACGCCAGGCTCGGGGGGGTCTCCCCATTGCGTCTGAGCCCCACTCCCTATCTCTGTGTAGATGCCAGGCTCGGGGGGGGGGTCTCCCCATTGCGTCAGTGCCCCACTCCCTGTCCCCGTGTAGACGCCAGGCTCGGGGGGGGGTCTCCCCATTGCGTCTGAGCCCCACACCCTATCTCTGTGTAGACGCCAGGCTCGGGGGGTCTCCCCATTGCGTCTGAGCCCCACTCCCTGTCTCCGTGTAGACACCAGGCTCGGGTGGGTCTCCCCATTGCGTCTGAGCCCCACTCCCTGTCCCCGTGTAGACGCCAGGCTCGGGGGGGTCTCCCCATTGCGTCAGAGCCCCACTCCCTGTCTCTGTGTAGATGCCAAACTCGGGGGGGGGTTTCCCCATTGCGTCTGAGCCCCACACCCTATCTCTGTAGACGCCTGGCTCGGGGGGGGTCTCCCCATTGCATCTGAGCCCCACTCCCTATCTCGTGTAGACGCCAGGCTCGGCGGGTCTCCCCTTGGTCTGAGTCCCCACTCCCTGTCTCTGTGTAGATGCCAGGCTCGGGGGCGGTCTCCCCATTGCGTCTGAGCCCCACACCCTGTCCCCGTGTAGACGCCAGGCTCGGGGGGGTCTCCCCATTGCATCTGAGCCCCACACCCTATCTCTGTGTAGACGCCAGGCTTAGAGGGGGTCTCCCCATTGCATCTGAGCCCCACTCCCTGTCCCCGTGTAGACGCCAGGCTCGGGGGGGTCTCCCCATGCGTCAGAGCCCCACTCCCTGTCTCTTTGTAGACGCCAGGCTCGGGGGGGGTCTCCCCATTGCGTCTGAGCCCCACACCCTGTCTCTGTGTAGACGCCAGGCTCGGGGGGGGTCTCCCCATTGCGTCTGAGCCCCACTCCCTGTCTCTGTGTAGACGCCAGGCTAGAGGGGGTCTCCCCATTGCATCTGAGCCCCACTCCCTATCTCTGTGTAGATGCCAGGCTCGGGGGGGGTCTCCCCATTGCGTCAGTGCCCCACTCCCTGTCCCCGTGTAGACGCCAGGCTCGGGGGGGGGTTCTCCCCATTGCGTCTGAGCCCCACTCCCTATCTCTGTGTAGACGCCAGGCTCGGGGGGGGGTCTCCCCATTGCGTCTGAGCCCCACACCCTATCTCTGTGTAGACGCCAGGCTCGGGGGGGGTCTCCCCATTGCGTCTGAGCCCCACTCCTGTCTCTGTGTAGATGCCAGGCTCGGGGGGGGTCTCCCCATTGCGTCTGAGCCCCACACCCTGTCCCCGTGTAGACGCCAGGCTTGGGGGGGTCTCCCATTGCATCTGAGCCCCACACCCTATCTCTGTGTAGACGCCAGGCTTAGAGGGGGTCTCCCCATTGCATCTGAGCCCCACTCCCTGTCCCCAGTGTAGACGCCAGGCTCGGGGGGGTCTCCCCATTGCGTCAGAGCCCCCACTCCCTGTCTCTGTGTAGACGCCAGGCTCGGGGGGGTCTCCCCATTGCATCTGAGCCCCACTCCCTGTCTCTGTGTAGATGCCAGGCTTGGGGGGGTCTCCCCATTGCGTCTGAGCCCCACCCCTGTCCCCGTGTAGACGCCAGGCTCGGGGGGGTCTCCCCATTGCCTCTGAGCCCCACTCCCTATCCCCGTGTAGACGCCAGGCTCGGGGGGGGGGGTCTCCCCATTGCGTCTGAGCCCCACTCCCTATCTCTGTGTAGACGCCAGGCTCGGGGGGGGGTCTCCCCATTGCGTCTGAGCCCCACTCCCTGTCTCTGTGTAGACGCCAGGCTCGGGGGGGTCTCCCCATTGCGTCTGAGCCCCACTCCCTATCTCTGTGTAGATGCCAGGCTCGGGGGGGGGTCTCCCCATTGCGTCAGTGCCCCCCTCCCTGTCCCCGTGTAGACGCCAGGCTCGGGGGGGGGGTCTCCCCATTGCGTCTGAGCCCCACACCCTGTCCCCGTGTAGACGCCAGGCTCGGGGGGGTCTCCCCATTGCGTCTGAGCCCCACTCCCTGTCCCCGTGTAGACGCCAGGCTCGGGGGGGTCTCCCCATTGCGTCTGGCCCCACTCCCTATCTATGTGTGACGCCATGCTCGGGGGGGTGTCTCCCATTGCGTCTGAGCCCACACCCTATCTCTGTGTAGACGCCAGGCTCGGGGGTTCTCCCATTGCTCTGACCCCCCTCCCTGTCCCCCGTGTAAGACCAGGCGTCGGGGGGTCTCCCCATGCGTCTGAGCCCCACTCCCTATCTCGTGTAGATGCCAGGCTCGGGGGGGGGTCTCCCCATTGCGTCAGTGCCCCACCCCTGTCCCCGTAAGACGCCAGGCTCGGGGGGTCTCCCCATTGCGTCTGAGCCCCACACCCTATCTCTGTGTAGACGCCAGGCTCGGGGGGTCTCCCCATTGCGTCTAGCCCCACTCCCTGTCTCCGTGTAGACGCCAGGCTCGGGGGGGTCTCCCCATTGCGTCTGAGCCCCACTCCCTGTCCCCGTGTAGACGCCAGGCTCGGGGGGGTCTCCCCATTGCGTCTGAGCCCCACACCCTGTCCCCGTTAGACTCCAGGCTCGGGGGGTCTCCCCATTGCGTCCGATCCCCACTCCCTGTCTCTGTGTAGATGCCAGGCTCGGGGGGGGCTCCCCATTGCGTCTGAGCCCCACACCCTGTCCCCATGTAGACGCCAGGCTCGGTGGGGTCTCCCATTGCCTGAGCCCCACTCCTGTCCCCGGTGTAGACCCAGGCTCGGGGGGGGGGTCTCCCCATTGCGTCTGTGCCCCACTCCCTGTCTTCGTGTAGACGCCAGGCTCGGGGGGGTCTCCCATGCATCTGAGCCCCACTCCCTGTCTCTGTGTAGTTGCCAGGGTCGGGGGGGGTTTCCCCATTGCGTCTGAGCCCCACACCCTATCTCTGTGTAGACGCCAGGCTCGGGGGGGGGTCTCCCCATTGGCGCTGAGCCCACTCCCTATCTCTGTGTAGACGCCAGGCTCGGGGGGGTCTCCCCCTTGCGTCTGAGCCCCACTCCCTGTCTCTGTGTAGATGCCAGGCTCGGGGGGTCTCCCCATTGCGTCTGAGCCCCACACCCTGTCCCCGTGTAGACGCCAGGCTCGGGGGGGTCTCCCCATTGCATCTGAGCCCCACACCCTATCTCTGTGTAGACGCCAGGCTTAGAGGGGGTCTGCCCATTGCGTCTGAGCCCCACTCCCTATCTCTGTGTAGACGCCAGGCTCGGGGGGGGGGTCTCCCCATTGCGTCTGTGCCCCACTCCCTGTCCCCGTGTAGACGCCAGGCTCGGGGGGGTCTCCCCATTGCGTCTGAGCCCCACACCCTATCTCTGTGTAGACGCCAGGCTCGGGGGGGTCTCCCCATTGCGTCTGAGCCCCACTCCCTGTCTCCGTGTAGACACCAGGCTCGGGTGGGTCTCCCCATTGCGTCTGAGCCCCACTCCCTGTCCCCGTGTAGACGCCAGGCTCGGGGGGGTCTCCCCATTGCGTCTGAGCCCCACTCCCTATCTCTGTGTAGACGCCAGGCTCGGGGGGGTCTCCCATGCGTCTGACCCCAACACCCTATCTCTTGTAGACGCCGGCTCGGGGGCTCCCCCATTGCGTCTGAGCCCCACTCCCTGTCCCCGTGTAGACCCAGGCTGGGGGGGGGTCCCCCCATTGCGTCTGAGCCCCACTCCCTATCCTGTGTAGATGCCAGGCTCGGGGGGGGGGTCTCCCCATTGCGTCAGTGCCCCACTCCCTGTCTCTGTGTAGACGCCAGGCTCGGGGGGGGTCTCCCCATTGCGTCTGAGCCCCACTCCCTATCTCTGTGTAGACGCCGGCTCGGGGGGTCTCCCCATTGCGTCTGAGCCCCACTCCCTGTCCCCGTGTAGATGCCAGGCTCGGGGGGGTCTCCCCATTGCGTCTGAGCCCCACTCCCTGTCTCTGTGTAGACGCCAGGCTCGGGGGGTCTCCCCATTGCGTCTGAGCCCC
Organism: Dermochelys coriacea; assembly: GCF_009764565.3. Lineage (NCBI taxonomy): Eukaryota > Metazoa > Chordata > Testudines > Dermochelyidae > Dermochelys > Dermochelys coriacea. Next base: position 33,874,108 of record NC_050079.1, on the reverse strand, counting down.
ACTCCCTATCTCTGTGTAGACGCCAGGCTTAGAGGGGGTCTCCCCATTGCATCTGAGCCCCACTCCCTGTCTCTGTTTAGATGCCAGGCTCGGGGGGGTCTCCCCATTGCGTCTGAGCCCCACACCCTATCTCTGTGTAGACGCCAGGCTCGGGGGGTCTCCCCATGGCGTCTGAGCCCCACTCCCTGTCCCCGGGTAGACGCCAGGCTCGGGGGGGTCTCCCCCTTGCGTCTGAGCCCCACTCCCTATCTCTGTGTAGATGCCAGGCTCGGGGGGGGGGTCTCCCCATTGCGTCAGTGCCCCACTCCGCTTTCCCCGTTAGACGCCAGGGCTCGGGGGGGTCTCCCCATTGCGTCTGAGCCCCACACCCTATCTCGTGTAGACGCCAGGCTCGGGGGGGGGTCTCCCCATTGCGTCTGAGCCCCACCCCTGTCTCCGTGTAGACGCCAGGCTCGGGTGGTCTCCCCATTGCGTCTGAGCCCCCTCCCTGTCCCCGTGTAGACGCCAGGCTCGGGGGGGTCTCCCCATTGCGTCAGAGCCGCACTCCCTGTCTCTGTGTCGATGCCAAACTCGGGGGGGGGTTTCCCCATTGCGTCTGAGCCCCACCCCTATCTCTGTGTAGACGCCAGGCTCGGGGGGGGTCTCCCCATTGCATCTGAGCCCCACTCCCTATCTCTGTGTAGACGCCAGGCTCGGGGGGGTCTCCCCATTGCGTCTGAGCCCCACTCCCTGTCTCTGTGTAGATGCCAGGCTCGGGGGCGGTCTCCCCATGCGTCTGAGCCCCACACCCTGTCCCCGTTGTAACGCCAGGCCTCGGGGGGGTCTCCCCATTCCATCTGAGCCCCAGACCCTATCCTCTGTGTAGACGCCAGCTTAGAGGGGGTCTCCCCTTGCATCTGAGCCCCACTCCCTGTCCCCGTGTAGACGCCCCGGCTCGGGGGGGGGGGGTCTCCCCATTGCGTCAGAGCCCCACTCCCTTCTCTGTGTAGACGCCGGCTCGGGGGGTCTCCCCATTGCTCGAGCCACACACCCTTCTCTGTAGACGCCAGGCTCGGGGGGGGTCTCCCCATTGCGTCTGAGCCCCACTACTCCCTGTCTCCTGTGTAGACCCAGGCTTAGAGGGGGTCTCCCCATTGCATCTGAGCCCCACTCCCTATCTTGTGTAGATTGCAAGGCTCGGGGGGGGTCTCCCCATTGCGTCAGGTGCCCACTCCCTGTCCCGTGTAGACGCCAGGCTCGGGGGGGGGTTCCCCATTGCCTCTGAGCCCCACACCCTATCTCTGTGTAGACGCCAGGCTCGGGGGGTCCCATTGCGTCTGAGCCCCACTCCCTGTCTCTGTGTAGACGCCCGGCTCGGGGGGGTCTCCCCATTGCGTCTGAGCCCCACTCCCTGTCTCTGTGTAGATGCCAGGCTCGGGGGGGGTCTCCCCATTGCGTCTGAGCCCCACACCCTGTCCCCGTGTAGACGCAGGCTCGGGGGGGTCTCCCCATTGCATCTGAGCCCCACACCCTATCTCTGTGTAGACGCCAGGCTTAGAGGGGGTCTCCCCATTGCATCTGAGCCCCACTCCCTGTCCCCGTGTAGACGCCAGGCTCGGGGGGGGGGGGTCTCCCCATTGCGTCAGAGCCCCACTCCCTGTCTCTGTGTAGACGCCAGGCTCGGGGGGGTCTCCACATTGCATCTGAGCTCCACTCCCTGTCTCTGTGTAGATGCCAGGCTCGGGGGTCCCCCATTGCGTCTGAGCCCAACCCTGTCCCGTGTAGACGCCAGGCTCGGGGGGGTCTCCCCATTGCCTCGAGCCCCACTCCCTATCCCCGTGTAGACGCCAGGCTAGGGGGGGGGGTCTCCCATTGCGTCTGAGCCCACACCTATCTCTGTGTAGACGCTAGGCTCGGGGGGTCTCCCATTGCGTCTGATCCCCACTTCCCTGCCCCGTGTAGACGCCAGCTCGGGGGGGCTCCCAATTGCGTCTGAGCCCCACTCCCTATCTCTGTGTAGATGCCAGGCTCGGGGGGGGGGGGTCTCCCCATTGCGTCAGTGCCCCACTCCCTGTCCCCGTGTCGACGCCAGGCTCGGGGGGGGTCTCCCCATTGCGTCTGAGCCCCACACCCTATCTCTGTGTAGACGCCAGGCTCGGGGGGGTCTCCCCATTGCGTCTGAGCCACACTCCCTGTCCCCGTGTAGACGCCAGGCTCGGGGGGGTCTCCCCATTGCGTCTGAGCCCCACTCCCTATCTCTGTGTAGACGCCAGGCCGGGGGGGGTCTCCCCATTGCGTCTGAGCCCCACTCCCTATCTCTGTGTAGACGCCAGGCTCGGGGGGTCTCCCCATTGCGTCTGAGCCCACTCCCTGTCCCCGTGTAGACGCCAGGCTCGGGGGGGTCTCCCCATTGCGTCTGAGCCCCACTCCCTATCTCTGTGTAGATGCCAGGCTCGGGGGGGGGTCTCCCCATTGCGTCAGTGCCCCACTCCCTGTCCCCGTGTAGACGCCAGGCTCGGGGGGGTCTCCCCATTGCGTCAGAGCCCCACACCCTATCTCTGTGTAGACGCCAGGCTCGGGGGGTCTCCCCATTGCGTCTGAGCCCCACTCCCTGTCCCCGTGTAGACGCCAGGCTCGGGGGGTCTCCCCATTGCGTCTGAGCCCCACTCCCTGTCTCTGTGTAGACGCCAGGCTCGGGGGGGGTCTCCCCATTGCGTCTGAGCCCCACACCCTGTCTCCGTGTAGACGCCAGGCTCGGGGGGTCTCCCCATTGCGTCTGAGCCCCACTCCCTGTCCCGTGTAGACGCCAGGCTCGGGGGGGGTCTCCCCATTGCGTCTGAGCCCCACACCCTGTCCCCGTGTAGACGCCAGGCTCGGGGGGTCTCCCCATTGCGTCTGAGCCCCACTCCCTGTCCCCGTGTAGACGCAGGCTCGGGGGGGGTCTCCCCATTGCGTCTGAGCCCCACACCCTATCTCTGTGTAGACGCCAGGCTCGGGGGGGTCTCCCCATTGCGTCTGAGCCCCACTCCCTGTCCCCGTGTAGATGCCAGGCTCGGGGGGGGTCTCCCCATTGCGTCTGAGCCCACTCCCTATCTCTGTGTAGACGCCAGGCTCGGGGGGGTCTCCCCATTGCGTCTGAGCCCCACACCCTATCTCTGTGTAGACGCCAGGCTCGGGGGGTCTCCCCATTGCGTCTGAGCCCCACTCCCTGTCCCCGTGTAGACGCCAGGCTCGGGGGGGTCTCCCGATTGCGTCTGAGCCCCACTCCCTATCTCTGTGTAGATGCCAGGCTCGGGGGGGGGGGGGTCTCCCCATTGCGTCAGTGCCCCACTCCCTGTCCCCGTGTAGACGCCAGGCTCGGGGGGGGTCTCCCCATTGCGTCTGAGCCCACACCCTATCTCTGTGTAGACGCCAGGCTCGGGGGGGTCTCCCCATTGCGTCTGAGCCCCACTCCCTGTCCCCGTGTAGATGCCAGGCTCGGGGGGTCTCCCCATTGCGTCTGAGCCCCACTCCCTGTCTCTGTGTAGACGCCAGGCTCGGGGGGGTCTCCCCATTGCGTCTGAGCCCCACACCCTGTCCCCGTGTAGACTCCAGGCTCGGGGGGGTCTCCCCATTGCGTCTGAGCCCCACTCCCTGTCCCTGTGTAGATGCCAGGCTCGGGGGGTCTCCCCATTGCGTCTGAGCCCCACACCCTGTCCCCATGTAGACGCCAGGCTCGGGGGGGTCTCCCCATTGCCTCTGAGCCCCACTCCCTGTCCCCGTGTAGACGCCAGGCTCGGGGGGGGGTCTCCCCATTGCGTCAGTGCCCCACTCCCTGTCCCCGTGTAGACGCCAGGCTCGGGGGGGTCTCCCCATTGCATCTGAGCCCCACTCCCTGTCTCTGTGTAGTTGCCAGGGTCGGGGGGGGTTCTCCCCATTGCGTCTGAGCCCCACTCCCTGTCTCTGTGTAGATGCCAGGCTCGGGGGGGTCTCCCCATTGCGTCTGAGCCCCACTCCCTGTCCCTGTGTAGATGCCAGGCTCGGGGGGGTGGTCTCCCCATTGCGTCTGAGCCCCACACCCTATCCCCGTGTAGACTCCAGGCTCGGGGGGGTCTCCCCATTGCGTCCGATCCCCACTCCCTGTCCCCGTGTAGATGCCAGGCTCGGGGGGTCTCCCCATTGCGTCTGAGCCCCACACCCTGTCCCCATGTAGACGCCAGGCTCGGGGGGGTCTCCCCATTGCGTCTGAGCCCCACTCCCTGTCCCCGTGTAGACGCCAGGCTCGGGGGGGGGTCTCCCCATTGCGTCAGTGCCCCACTCCCTGTCTTCGTGTAGACGCCAGGCTCGGGGGGGTCTCCCCATTGCATCTGAGCCCCACTCCCTGTCTCTGTGTAGTTGCCAGGGTCGGGGGGGGGTCTCCCCATTGCGTCTGAGCCCCACACCCTGTCTCTGTATAGATGCCAGGCTCGGGGGGGTCTCCCCATTGCGTCTGAGCCCCACACCCTATCTCTGTGTAGACGCCAGGCTCGGGGGGGGTCTCCCCATTGCGTCTGAGCCCCACTCCCTGTCCCCTGTGTAGACGCCAGGCTCGGGGGGGTCTCCCCATTGCGTCTGAGCCCCACACCCTATCTCTGTGTAGACGCCAGGCTCGGGGGGGTCTCCCCATTGCGTCTGAGCCCCACTCCCTGTCCCCGTGTAGATGCCAGGCTCGGGGGGTCTCCCCATTGCGTCTGAGCCCCACTCCCTGTCTCTGTGTAGACGCCAGGCTCGGGGGGGGTCTCCCCATTGCGTCTGAGCCCCACACCCTGTCTCCGTGTAGACTCCAGGCTCGGGGGGGTCTCCCCATTGCGTCCGATCCCCACTCCCTGTCCCCGTGTAGATGCCAGGCTCGGGGGGTCTCCCCATTGCGTCTGAGCCCCACACCCTGTCCCCATGTAGACGCCAGGCTCGGGGGGGTCTCCCCATTGCCTCTGAGCCCCACTCCCTGTCCCCGTGTAGACGCCAGGCTCGGGGGGGGTCTCCCCATTGCGTCTGAGCCCCACTCCCTATCTCTGTGTAGACGCCAGGCTCGGGGGGGTCTCCCCATTGCGTCTGAGCCCCCACTCCCTGTCTATGTGTAGATGCCAGGCTCGGGGGGGTCTCCCCATTGCGTCTGAGCCCCACTCCCTATCTCTGTGTAGACGCCAGGCTCGGGGGGGGTCTCCCCATTGCGTCTGAGCCCCACTCCCTATCTCTGTGTAGATGCCAGGCTCGGGGGGGGGGGGGGTCTCCCATTGCGTCAGTGCCCCACTCCCTGTCCCCGTGTAGACGCCAGGCTCGGGGGGGGTCTCCCCATTGCGTCTGAGCCCCACACCCTATCTCTGTGTAGACGCCAGGCTCGGGGGGGTCTCCCCATTGCGTCTGAGCCCCACTCCCTGTCTCTGTGTAGACGCCAGGCTCGGGGGGGGCTGCCCTGTTCCGCTGTCAAACACCCTAGCCCGGGTGGAAGCGGCCCCAGGCCCGTGGGGCGGGGCGGGGCCGGTGGGCTCGCAGTTGGGCCGCGGCTTCGCCACCCGCTCCAGCCCGGCCCCAGAGGCTCCTGGGCGGAAACCCGGCCCGGCCTGTGCGCGGCTTCTGGAGGCGTCCGCGGAGGAGAGGGCGGGGATCGAGCGGGGCCTGCCCGCGGCCCAGGCCCGGCACCGCGATGGCCGGGGAGGTGAAGACCAGGCTCTCCAAGAACCTGCTGCGCATGAAGGTGAGAGGCGGCGGCGGCGGCTCCCGGCGCGGGGGGGTCCGGGCCGCGGGCGGGTTGCGGGGCTGCTCCGAGTTAGGTGGCGTGTGGCTGTGGGGGAGGGAGTGGGGGCCCCCCTGCGGGATGGGGGCCCTGGGGAAGAGTGTGGGGGGCGGTATGGGGCGAGCTGCCCCTTGTTTCAGGATGGGGGGGTGAGGCAGAGGGTGAGGGGGGTTGGGGTCGGGTGAGGGGGGACATATGGCGCAAGATGCCCCCTGGGGAGGGTTTGGGGGCAGTGGGGAATGGGGAGAGCTGGGGGGGGGAGTGGGGGTGTCCCTTGGGGAGGGGTGGCTCGGGTGGGGAGAGATGGGGGCAGGAGTGGGGGTGTCCCTTGGGGAGGGGTGGCTCGGGTGGGGAGAGATGGGGGCAGGAGTGGGGGTGTCCCTTGGGGAGGGGTGGCTCGGGTGGGGAGGGATGGGGGCCCTGGGGAAGAGTGTGGGGGGTGGTATGGGGCGAGCTGCCCCTTGTGTCAGGATGGGGGGGTGAGGCAGAGGGTGAGGGGGGTTGGGATCGGGTGAGGGGGGACATATGGCGCAAGATGCCCCCTGGGGAGGGTTTGGGGGCAGTGGGAAATGGGGAGAGCTGGGGGCTCTGGGGAAGGGAGTGAGGGGAGTTGAAATCAGGTGGGGGGGCTGAGGGGTAAGCTGCCCCCCTAGGGAAGGATGGGGGGGTTCCCAAGTGGAGAGGTGATTGGGGGAACCTACTCTGGTGGCAGAGCTGGGACTGTAGGCTTAGGGAGCAAGGTTTGGGGTTGGTGACCCCTGGGTGGATTGGAGGCTGTAAGGCAAAGGACGGGCGGGGGGGTAGGTATTTAGGAGGCTTGGAGAGGAGGAAGGGCAAGTTGCACTGGGATTTGGGCTCATGGGAAGAGATCTGGGAGGATTCTGCACACGGTGTGAGATGTGTGCGGGAGACGTGTTTGAGGTGGAGGATGGTCACAAGGGGTCACAGACCCAGAAAAACATTTTGTTTTAAATTGACCTAGGCTCCTGAAGGATACACATTAAGCTCTGTTTCACCAAAACTACTGCTTCCACATTATGATAATGCCCCTCCCCACCACACACATATAAGGTCAGTTACATTTTCCAGAAAGAAAAGGAGTACTTGTGGCACCTTAGAGACTAACAAATTTATTAGAGCATAAGCTTTCTGAGCTACAGCTCACTTCATCGGTGCATTTGGTGGAAAAAACAGAGGGGAGTGCATCCGATGAAGTGAGCTGTAGCTCACGAAAGCTTATGCTCTAATAAATTTGTTAGTCTCTAAGGTGCCACAAGTACTCCTTTTCTTTTTGCGAATACAGACTAACACGGCTGCTACTCTGAAACCTTACATTTTCCAGGGTACTTTAGCATTGCTCCTCACTGTGAAAGAAATGGGGAGTCACAGAAAGGAGCCCATTCCCAGGGGTGGTGCGTATGGGAAAGAATGCCTCTGTAGGGTAGCAGGGGAGATGACCTTGGCAGTGGGGAAGCTGAAGTAGTTGGGTTTCCGAGTAGCAACTGTGTTAGTCTGTATTCGCAAAAAGAAAAGGAGTACTTGTGGCACCTTAGAGACTAACAAATTTATTAGAGCATAAGCTTTCGTGAGCTACAGCTCGCGCCAGAGATGAGAGGATAGGGAGCAGGGCATTGGGATTGGGGGGCTGGCATGGAAGCGGAGGATGAGGATTTGTGTTTCTGTCTAGGCATTTGTATATTGCTGTTTGCTGTTGTACTTGGAAGTATGGGGGGAAGGGTTAAAAGTCTACATGGGACTAAGTGATATGGGGCGATGGGAAGCTGAGGGCATCTCGCAGCTTGAAGGACGTGGAGAAGAGCATGTTTGAAGGGTATGAAGGTTGGAGACTAAATCATAAGATGGCTTTTGCAATGTAAACAAGGAAGAGACATGGTAGTATAACCAGCACCCCCTTCTCTGCTACAGACTTTTCCACAGCCAGGCCAGCCAGCTTGGACAAGGGGCTTGAATCAAAGTGCTGTTTCTGGAATGAGGGCCATTGTCCTGAGCCAGTGCAAAGGGATACGTGTCATCAGGCCTGTAGGAGGCATAGACATCAGTGGTGTATATAAACTAAACCAAAGTATAAAATAAGCCACAGGGTGGTACGCTCATCTGTGTAGATAAAAACATGTAAATACAGTATAAACCAAAAAACTATTGTAAGAATTCTGTAGTAAATACGTAGTGTAGGAAAACCCTTCTTGAAAACAGTGGTCAAATAACATAATGAGGGATGAGGATTAAATGTTCCTTGAGATTTTGGGTGGATGGAAGGGGAGATGGGCTCACAGTGTCTTCTGCTGTTGCATGATTCAGGACCCAAACCTGGAGTCCTGATCTAGGTGGAAATTTGCCTGATTCGGGCCTGGGTCCTGTACAGTAAATGAGACCCTGATGCAGCAAATTAATGGATGAATCATAAGTCATGGGTAGAAAATACTTGGCAAGGGATGTGCATGTAGAAACCTAGGGTTAACCACAACGATCTAATACGGTTTTAAACACAACTGTCCTTGTCTGCACTAAGGGCAAAATTGTATTTTAATTTTCTTAGTTAACACGTTTTCTACCACAGTACATTTTCCCAGGATAAACAAGGCCACACGTTTAAATTTGCCTTGTCTTGTTGTTGTCATTTCAAATTATGTTCTTCTTCACCTCACTAACTGACTTAAATATTTCTTGTAGGCATGTGGCCATGTTGGTCCCAGGATATTAGACAGACAAGGTCGGGGTGAGGAAATAACTTTTATTGGATCAACTTCTGTTGGTGAGAGATGAGCTTTCAAGCTACACCTGAAGAAAAGCTTTCTGTAGCTTGAAAGCTTATCTCTCTCACCAATAGAAGTTGGTCCAATAAAAGATATTACCTCACCCAGCTTTTCTCTTTACATTTTTCTTATTTGTTTTGGTTTATAAAGTCAGTTATGTAGTGAATGCCCCTCTTGTCCTTGTTAAGAATTTTTAAAGCTATGTATCATTGACCCTTTAAGGAAAAGTTAGCATCAGGTAATTCTAGCTTCGCTTGCTCTCCATCAGTTCTCCAGCTTTCTCAGATGTTCATTGTTAGCACTCTAGAAATATACTAAACAACATGGCACTGGCAATGATGACATTAGAGGGTTTGGCTAAAGAAAATCCATAGTTTTTCTGTTGTAACTACTAAACTGATGACATGAAGTTCCACTTTGTAGTTGTACTACAAACACTAGAAAAAATGGCTGTGCTAATCCCAGTGAAATGGCATTTATAACACTGTTTTGAGTACCACGGTATCTTCACTTGTAGGCAAACATCTAACTCGTTAGACTCCCATAAGAAGTATTCAGTGGTTTTATGAACTATAGGGTGCCTGTTGTTTTGATCCAGAAACATATTGTGAACTACCTTCCTTATTTCAGCAAAATCTTCCATAAGCAAAACTGGGATTTCTTTTCTGGAAACCATCTGAAAATTCTTTTCTTCCCATGAGCTATCTGTGCTGGCCTCTTTATCACAAACATAAGTGTTCAAACTCTTTTTCTTTATATCTTTAATTTAAATATTCCCTTTGCTTGCCACATTTGGTTGAGCTGCCTTAACTCGAAATATTTCCTAGCCTTGGATTTTGTTGTGCACTGATTTTTCTGGCCAGTTCTGGCTTAATATCCTATAACAGTGTTAACTTAGACCATTGTCCCTCCCTCTTCTCCCCTCCCCCACTCTTTTCCCAACTCATAAATGTAGGAGCATGAGAGAGGGATATTAATAAAGTACCGACCTAGCCATCGCCCTTGGAATTGTGAATCTAGCATCAAGTCCAAAGTGAAATTAGTCTCAGCTCAGTGGCTAATGGACTCTGGTTCATGTCGTGTAATGCAACACATAATTCAGTAGAGTACACACTGGCATGATTGATGCTCTCTCTGTTTCTGCCGAACAACACAGAAGCTGAATTGCCATTAATTTTTTAAAAACATAAATATTCATTAAATATTTATAACCTAATATAGCAGAGACTTCATGCCTTGTTTGCTTCATTTTAGTTGTGCTGTTCCTTTTTTAGCTTGGTATTTGGGGCCACAGTCCTTCAAAGTACTAAGTGAAATGAATTTTACAGTCTCAGTTCAGTCCTCAGTTGTAGAAGAGTTCACTTTCCATAACAGTAGCAGAATAATTAGCACAATTACAAGTCTCTGCTCACCAAAGGCTTAAATCTGTGGTTTCTATGGAGACTAAACTTTGACCCAAAGAAACACTTGGCATGTTTTATGTGCTTTGCAATTATTGCAATCTGGGTTTTATTTTATCATTTTAAATGTAAGTAACCAGATATTTTTATCCAAGAGATCTCCTAGGTCATTTGTTTTTAGGTACATAATCAATAAAAATGAACATTAATTGGGTGCTTATAATAAAATTTCTCCCATTGAGACTTAAGTCTAGCTAACCAGTTTCCTTGATTAACATGTTTTTCCACATAGACTGTCATTTTACTCACTTCTGAGAAAATCCAGATACTGTAATTTTAAATGTAAGGCTTTGACATGTTTTTGAATTCTTTCAGAAAACAAAACTCTGTTTTCTTTAGTTAAGAAACTCACACCGAGTTGGGTACACGTAGCAGTGAAAATGAGAAATTAAGGTGGCTTATCACTTTTCAGACTATGCTATTGAATTAATATAAAAATTAAATAATTAAAATAATACACTTAATGTTTTGCATAGCCTGAAAAATGATAAACCAACTTTTAATTTCTGATTGTCCATTTATAAATATATTTGTTTGGGGGTGGGAAAGTAGTGGCACATTCCAGTCTCCATCTACAAGCCAATCTCTGTCTACTTGGGACACCAAAATGATTTGTCACAGTAGATTGTGCAGATATTTGAAATAGGGTCATGCATGCTCTGCTGTGCTTTGCTAGCATGTTCTCTGGTAAGGTTTGGATGTACTCATGGCTAATGTCAGATAAAGATGGAAGTGTGATAGGGATGTGCCTAAGGGCTTGTCTAAATACAGGTTGTACTGCTTTACCAGTGCAGTTAGAAGTACACCTCTCTCCCCTGCTCCTCCTCCAACTCCCCTCCCCCCACCCACTATGAATGCAATTATACTTACGGCTCTACCAAATTCAAGGCCAAGAAAAATGCATCACGGACCATGAAATCTGATCTCCCCTGTGATATCTGGCTATTGTAGGGGAGGGGCCTGGCCAGCGCTGCACCAGCCAGGGGCTCCTATCGTGCGCTGGGCTCCAGCTGCTAGTCCCTTCTGGGCTGGGGAGGGATGGGACTTCCTCTTTCCCTGCAGCGGCCCCCGACCCTCCCCTACTGCAGCCAGGGGAGGTTCCTGGAGGTAGGTCTGACCCAGCCCTGGGAGTAGTATCTCTTCCCCTGGTGCTCCCGGGACTAGCAGCAGGAGCCCAGCGCACAGTAGAAGCTGCTGGATGGGGCACCCCCAGCCCTGCCGCTCCCCAGCTCCAAGCCCAATGCTCAAGGTTTAAAGGGGCCATGGGCTGGCGGGCAGGGACCATAGCCCCCGCAACCATAGGGCCCTGGCCAGCCCTGTCCCCCCCACAAAAGTGATGACCCTCATATGTCCTGTGTTCTTTCCCCCACACACACACACAGTAGCTTTGTGACCCCCCACGACACTCTTTTAGGTTGGGATCCACATGGTTACAACACATGAAATTTCAGCTGTAAACATCTGAAACCGTGAAATTGACTATTTTTAAAATCCTATGACTGGGAAATTGACCAAAAAGGACTGTGAATTCGGTAGGGCGCTAATTATACTGGTATAAATGTGCTTATACCAGTATAACTTATTCCCATTCGGGAAGGGGAATAAGCTATAGCAGTATAACTACATCTACACTAGGGGTTGTATCAGTATCACTGTGGGTAAAAAATCACATCCCCTAACAGACATATTTATACTGGTACAAAAGTTGTCTGTAGACCAGGCCTGAGGCCCCAGCTCCAATCATGGTGATGTCAAACCCTAAGCATTAATTTAAAAAGAAATGTTTATAGCCTTTCTCGTTGTGGAGAAAGTGAACCTTCAAATTTCAGTCATGGTTTGGTCACTGAAATTGTTAACATTAACTTTTAATTGAACTCACTTGAGTTAACGCTTCATGGAGATGAAATGGGCAGCTCACACTTCTTCAAGCTGTTGTTCCAGTCTCTCTGTGAACTCCTCAAACATCATTGCATTACTCCATATATACACTACGGCCATAGTGTAGACACTTCCTACAGTTTTCCCATTGCTGTAGTTAATCCACCTCTCTGAGTGGCATCTATACTGGGGGGAAGGTCGGCTTAACCATAGCACTCAGCAGTGTGAATTTTTCTCACAATTTTCTCCCTTAACAATGTAGCTAGGTCTACACTAAAAAAGTTAGGTTGACCGATTTATGTCTTTCATGGATGTGAAAAATCCACGCCCATGAGCAATGTAGGTAAACCAACCTAATCCCTGGGGCAGACAGCACTAAATCAATGGAAAAATTCTTCCATCAACCTAGCTTCAACTGCTTCTGGGGAAGTAGATTAATTACAGCGGCAGGAAAACACCTACTATCGCTGTAGTGAGTGGCTATGCTGAAGCACTCTAGCTGCGCAGATGCAGCTGTGCTGCTGTAGTGGTTTAAGTGTAGACATAGCCTAATTTTTAAGTGAAGACCAGGCCTAACATTCGTTTACTATAAGGGCTCTCTTTGCAGCCTTGGGGGCTAGAGTCGAACTTTTTTTTTTAAATGAAATTTGAGAATCTGGAGGACAAAGGGGCGCCCTCAAAAGAATACAGGAAAAAACAAATGCTAACCTGGCCTAAGCCAGGTCCAGTTTGTCCCCGGACCGGTTTATGTGGTGGAGTGTAACCATTTGGCATCTGGTATGCAGCCACAGCTTTGAAATCATTAAATTTTCCTCAGTCCTTTGCCAAACCTCCAGGAATTGCAGGATGGTAATATGCCAAGGAAGTCAAAACTATCTCAGGTATTACTAAAGTGCTGGTCACCTGGTATGTAAGTGGTGATGCAACTGAATTTTAATATTGCAGTTGTTTCTGTCTGTACATTGGCAATTGCCCTAACTTTGAGCTGACTTTTAAAAGAGTCAGGCAAAACTTCCTACATTTTTCATAAAAAGAAAAGGAGTACTTGTGGCACCTTAGAGACTAACAAATTTATTAGAGCATAAGCTTTCGTGAGCTACAGCTCACTTCATCGGATGCATTTGGTGGAAAAAAACAGAGGAGAGATTTATATACACACACACAGAGAACATGAAACAATGGGTTTATCATACACACTGTAAGGAGAGTGATCACTTAAGATAAGCCATCACCAACAGCAGGGGGGGGAAGGAGGAAAACCTTTCATGGTGACAAGCAGGTAGGCTAATTCCAGCAGTTAACAAGAATATCAGAGGAACAGTGGGGGGTGGGGTGGGAGGGAGAAATACCATGGGGAAATAGTTTTACTTTGTGTAATGACTCATCCATTCCCAGTCTCTATTCAAGCCTAAGTTAATTGTATCCAGTTTGCAAATTAATTCCAATTCAGCAGTCTCTCCTTGGAGTCTGTTTTTGAAGCTTTTTTGTTGAAGTATAGCCACTCTTAGGTCTGTGATCGAGTGACCAGAGAGATTGAAGTGTTCTCCAACTGGTTTTTGAATGTTATAATTCTTGACGTCTGATTTGTGTCCATTCATTCTTTTACGTAGAGACTGTCCAGTTTGGCCAGTCCACCAATTTGGTGGTTGCATTCCACCAAATGCATCCGATGAAGTGAGCTGTAGCTCACGAAAGCTTATGCTCTAATAAATTTGTTAGTCTCTAAGGTGCCACAAGTACTCCTTTTCTTTTTGCGAATACAGACTAACACGGCTGCTACTCTGAAACCTACATTTTTCATGAAATATTGCATGAACAATAAATGTCAGGCAACCTATTAAATTGTTGCAACTTACATATGGGGAAAAAACACTTCATGCAGAAAAATCTTTGTGTGCATTTCTTTCAGTTTATGCAAAGAGGATTGGATTCAGAAACCAAAAAACAACTAGAAGAGGAGGAAAAGAAGATAATCAGTGAAGAGCACTGGTATCTGGATTTACCAGAACTCAAGGAAAAGGAGTAAGTTTGTCATATTTTTGCATTACTTATATCTGGACTATTTGGGAGGCAAAGTAAAGTGTTGTCTATTAATCCTTTTCTGTCCCAGAAATACCTCAAGAATAATAGTAACTCTTCGTCACCAGTAGACATTAGTAAAATAGTCAGATTGGTAGGTGTAGCATACTTATGCAGCATTTTGTTCTAAGGAACCACGCTCAAGGTTTATAAGTCCAGAGTTTGACCTACTTCCCCCCCCCCCTTTTTTTTCCATCTGTATGTTTTCCTAGTATCAAAGTAATTATTTTCTTTAGTGACCAGGTGACTTAATGCTGCTTTTGCTTTATAAAAAAAAAAATGGCTGTAACCATATAAATTAGGCCCCAGTCTTGCAATCAAGTCCATGAGAGAGAATCTGGCTCCTGCATGGTGCTTCACGGATTTCATTAAGGTTTCATTCAGGCACAGGGTCAATCCATGAATATCCAGTTGCAGAATAATTAATGGAGATGCAACAATAAGGAAAACCTCTTCTAGTAAGGGCACAAACTTCCATTCCTGCCTACTGAAGAGGTGCTATAAACAGTAAAAAAAACAAAAAACAAACAAAAAAAAACTATTTTAAAAATAGGTTTTTTTGTCCTTTAAAAGAGGGAGTCTCTTCTTAACATCTGGAGTTCAGAGAATTAATTACATGTGATTAAAGTTACTGATATTCAGTATTTTACGTGTGCAGGGTAAGGATGAAAAGGTGGAACACTTCTGTAGTACATGTATGAGATAATTCCTGGGGGCGGACTTCTTTTTGTCTCTTGGTTTGTTCATTAAAAGAGAAAAGAAAACAATCTTTGAAGAGAGAACCACATGGTTTTATTTCCTATCAGTCTCTACTAAGGCCAGCTCTACACTAGAAATTTACTGGTATAGAAATGTCACCTAGGGGTGTGGGGGTTTGTGTGTTTAGTTTTTTGAGGGTTTTTATTTGTGTTTTTTTGGTTTGGGTGGGTTTTTTTGCAGGAGGAGAGCAACATTTCTTATACCGGCAAACTTTTTCAGACCTAGATCTGGCCTAAGACGCTTCATTTTTTTGGTTTTGCTTTTTATTGCTTTTGGTTCTTGTGACTATGTTAAGACATGCTATTCAGACAAATACTTGGCTTTGTTTGTTGTGCAGGAGTTTTATAATAGAAGAGAGAAGCTTTATGCCATGTGAAGACCTACTTTATGGCAGAATGTCCTTTAAAGGTTTCAATCCAGAAGTTGAGGTACTGTCAAATGTTCTACTTCTGTTAGGGTCATGGAGTGCATGTACTCCACCGTGGACCAGCAACCAAAGGGTTAATACAGGCACTGCCAGCCACTGCTGATTGGAAGCCTCACAGCAGCTGGGAGGGTAAAAAGGGCTGGGAAGCAGATGGGGATGAACGGACCAATAGGCTGGAGAACCTGCAGAGATCCAGGGGAAGGTAGGAAGAAGCTCAGGGCACTGTCAGAGTTGAAGAACTCTGATCCTGCTTACCTAACTTGAGGGTCTTGAGTTGGAACCCAGTGGAGTGGGTGGGGAGTGAAGAAAGGGTTTTCAGACCCCTGGGCACCAGGAATAGATAGAGAGCCCCACTGGGGGCTGGGCTACAGTTGGCCAGAGGGGGTGGCACCAAAGCAATGCACCAGTTAGTAACAAAGAAAAACTATACATTGGAGTTAGGTCTCAACGTGACTTCCATTGAAATCAAGAAGTGTTTTTCGGTTAACTTCAGGGAGAGTCAATTGAGCTTTATATACTTTATAGCACAAAGTGGATTATTACCTAAATGTGTCCAATCTTCATGCTTCTAATTTGAGCTCCGCTAGGTAGGATGAAAATGGTAATTTCCAACTCAACTTCCCTTCTTCCTCCTATTCAGCATTCCCATTGCTGGTCAGCAAAATCAGCAGTTCTTCTAACTGGATTGTTGATACTCAGTCATTAATTCATGTGTTGATATGCTCTCTCTGTGCTTGTACTTGTTGTTTTCAACCTTTAGAAGTAGAGCTGTTTGATTGCAGGAATTTGAAAATAAATTAAAATGCAGGCAAAGCAGATTGAATGATTTTATTAAATGTTTGCAATTCTGTACTGAAAATGCAACATTATAGGGAGTATTTACTTTTGATCACACTGCCTCAGTAAGAGCCTAGGTACTGGATTGGTACTTAAGAGACTTGTTCCTGCTTCTGCCTTTCATTTGTTCTGTGACCTTGGTCCGAGTTTCTTTACTTCTCTCTGTCTGATTTATCCAGCTGTGAAATGAGGTTCTAATAATTAAAAAAAAAAAAATCTGTGGATGAAAAGTGGTATATTCACTGTGTTGTGTATCTTTGATCAATTTGAACAAATGGAGCCTTTCGCCTCTGAGGTACTTTTACCCAAGCCAAGAGGGATGAAATCTGTCTGGCACTATGAAATGAGTTTTTCCAGTCCCAGATTGACACATGTCCATGTCACACACTAACATCCATTGGCACCCATGTTGTTTATCTCAACTGAATGAGTTTGGAGTCTGAATTGCCATCCTCCATTTAGAGAGAGATGGCTCCAGATTAGCTTTAAGACATGCATGCCGGTGATATGGAGGAGTTCATGCTGTTTGCTGGTACTCTGTCAACGCAGTGCTTTCTGCAGGCGCTGTCTTAAACAAAATGTATTTCCACATTGTGATTCAATGTGATTGTAATTCAAGCCAAGATTTTGGAAATCAATAAAGTGCTATTTCTGGTAAATATCTGGCTTCTCCCCTCCCCCCCCATATGTCAACAGCTCAATAGTTCCATGATTCCTATACATTTTCCTCCCCTCCAAGAACAAAGCCTTCATGTTCCATGTACTGCTCAGCAAAACAACTGCCCAATCTCACTGCTCTCCCACTTTTCTTGCAGTCTGGATCTTTAGTCATCATATTGCTGCTTAATTTATGGCCCAAACCTGCAAACTTTCAGCCCTGTTGACTAGAAACTACTCATGGGAATAAGGTCTTACAGAATCATGCCTTTAAAATAAAAACTCTTTTGAGCAGAGGTGTCTTTAACTTCTGTTCAACATCACACACGTCTATGGTGCTATAATAGTAACAACAAGACTGCCATTAATCTGTCTCTCGCAGCTAAATAACTGCCTAAGATGAAAAGTTACTGAAGCTGAATTCAGATGTAATATGATTTAGGGGGAATTATGATTACTGTCTCACCAGGGTTGGCATTTTCACTGGCTTTTTTTTTTAATGCAAATAGCATTTTATTGTAAAGCTTTTCAGACAGATTCTCCCTGCTAAATAAACATTTTCAAGGGGCTTAGTTCCGAAATTTGACCCACCCTTAAGATCTGGGAATTATATATACACTAGATTATACTTGATAATGAAGAAACAGATCTGCTACATAACTTTTTTTAAAAGATTCATCCACTACAATCGATAGTGCATTACCACTTAAATGCCAACAATCGTAAAGAGTGCTAAGAAAACCTAGTCCCAGATGCCAGGCACCCGTGCTGGCGTGCAAACAAGGAAGGAACCAAAAATAGGTGTGTTTATATTAGAACAATTTTAAGATGCAGGAAAATTATAACAAAACTCATTATTTTAAGTTTTGTAAGGGCTGCTTTCAGGGCCATGCTAGGTTGTATAGGGACCTAAGACACTCCCTTATACAAGCTATCTGAATCACTATGCAGGTGGGGTAACAGAGGAGGAACTAAGCTCCACCAGGTATAGCACTGGTGCGAATCACCATCACTACCAACCTGGGGAGCAAGGGGACGCAGCCAATCACAGTTCATTCATTCCCTTGTCTTCACCCGGCAAAGCACGGCTGCGTGCTCCCTTTTATTCATGGCTCATGATAAATCCATGATCTAGCCCTAAGTTCATACTACAAACAAGGCAAAGTAGCTTCAGTTAGGACTCTTTACCCCCAGAGTTTTGCTTGTCCATTTTAAAAATGAGTTTCTTATCAGTAATATCTATATAATTGAAATTCTGTGAACGAGTTAACTGTTAAACAGATTTCCCATTTCATTTTCAGAAGTTAATGATCCAAATGAACTCTAGGTACAAGAAAGAAGAAATTGAAGCAGACGATACAGCCGAGGCTGATGTATCAGATGAAGAAATGGCCAGAAGGTATTTATGTTTTATGGCATAGTTAAAATTAACAAGATGATGTGTTGCTGCACTCTCATCAGAGTGTTTATAAAAGAGCAAACTTTTGTGTTGTGCACAAGATATTTTTAAATAAGAATTTTAAAGAAAGTGTTCAATGGAATAGCTTCATTACTTCCTGGGGAAATAACTTGGGGCCATTTTTTACCCTCCGCTACACCTTTCTGCTCTCTACTGTGTCATTCTGTGTGACAGAAGGCAAAATTGGCCCCTTAATATTATGCTGATATCTTGATACAGGCAGTAGCTGTGTCTCTTACAGTGTGTTGTAAGAGGAGTGACATTGGCAATCCTTTGTTGCACCACAGATTGGTATAGCTGATAGGATTTATGACTTGCTGTGCACAAGTTTGCTTTGATTTTATGAAGAATAGTGATTTGTATTTTAATTTAAATATTTTAACAGATATGAAACCTTAGTCAGAACTATCGGGAAGAAATTCTTGAAAAAGAGAGACCAGCGTGTGCTACAGGGTGAAGATGAGAACAGTAACATGAGACCTAGCAAAGCGAAGAAAATGTTCTTAAAACCCCAGGATTGATGTGAACTGCACAATTGGAGCTAATAGAAATGTCATCTACAGGCCAGAGTAAACTGGGGAGTGTTTATTTTCCACCAAATAATGTAAGATATGTTTGTAAAATCTAAGTCTATTCTGATTGAAATTTGTGCTGTCCACATGACAAACATACTTTCAAAGTGGATGCATATATAACGGATGTTGTACATCCTTTCCTGTCTGAGCAAGTTAAACTGATCATGGGGCTCTAAGCCAATTAGCTGTTTAAATATTGTGCATAAGTAAGATGGTTATCCCATGTGTTTGAGAGCAATGATCTTTACATTTTATGATGGTAACTGAACGCAAGTATTTCAACTAAAAATGAGCTGTGGCCAATCTTATAAAGCAATTCTGCTTTCAGTGTTTTTTTTACTGTATAAATTGAAACCCCTTACACTTTCTAAATAGAAAGAAATAGTCTGCAGATATGTCTGTTTCTTTAACAATTCTAAAAATACTTTGAAAAAGGAACAGAGATTAAATCCATTTCATTGAATTTTATGTTTTTATAAAATCTATTTAAAGAGAGCTTTTTGTAATAGAAGCATTTATATTGTGTGATGTTTTCACTTTGACACGTATGAATTATGATCTGCTCAATGTCTTGCCTCCAAAAAAAAATTCTGATGTTCCTTTGATTGTGGTTTTCTTTTCTGGCAAAAATTTTCCAATCTTGTAAACAAGATCTGTCATAGCAGCATAATGACTGCTTAAGAAATGCATCTTAAACTGAATAAAAACTTTTTAAAAGACTTTTGTGTCTGATTATTGTTGTTTAGGTAATATAATATGAACACTAGAACTTAACATAGCCTGTGAGATGTGTAGTGCATTGTTTGATAGTGTTTAGATTCAGGCCCAGATTTTTAAATGTATTTAGACATTGATGCACTCAGCATTGCAATACCTAACTGATTTAGGAGCCTAAATCTAACTTTGAAAAGGGCTTTACAGATTGACCATCAATGGGGTTTAGGCTCCAAATGCCTATATCCCTTTTGAGAATGAAACTTAGGATCGTAAATCAATTAAGCATTGCAATGCTGAGTACAGCAACACCTCAATACCTTTAAAAAACTGGGCCTTAAGCACATGCTCCAAAATATTAGTTGAGTTGAAGTGCCTTTTCTAGTTAGAAAGTAATGAAGCAGTTTGAAGCATTGTTGCACAGAGAGACAGTACTGGCCTTCCGTCAATTGGTGCTCTGGGCATGTTGAAATTTGTTGTCAGCGTGTGTCACATCTAAAATTATAGCAGTTTTCTGTGTCCCAACCTTCCGCAAAAAATATGCTCTCTTATTTTATTTCCCTGGCGCTCTCGAGAAAGGAGGGATTTGGAGGAGTTTGCTAAATGGAAGCAAATAGGGCAGTTCAATTATGGACACAAGTCGGTTTTTTTCTTTTTTTGGAACAGCTCAGTGAAGCAAGACACGAAACTCAATTATATAAAGGAAGAGGCCATACATCTACGGTAGTTTGCATGTATGATATATGGACTATAATCCAAATATCAAAAGCACCTCATTAGATATTCAAGATGGATCACACATGGAAAGAGAAGTACACTTTTAACCTAGTAAGGGAGCTTCATAAAGGTGGAAAGTCTATGATTCATGACCTCATACAGGTTTTCAGACCTAATTAAATGATACTAGTTCAATTACTTAAAACTTGACTATATAAAATCATCAATTGAACAAAAGTTAATGATCGCAAGACATTTTTCTTCCCAAATGTGACCTGAACTACAAAGTGATTTATTGTTGCTCATCACAAGAAAAACTCAGAATATATCCCATTATTCTTTCTTGCTTATTACTAGGAAATGACTCCCCTGTTATATGAATAAATTTATTTGGTGATGGCAGGATTTCTGAATAATAGTGCAAGGTATTTTGGGGAAATTATATTCTAGTGACCACTAGATGTCACTAAAATTTTGCTTGGGCTTCAGGATTCTTGAACTGATGACATTCTGTTGCTTTCACATAATCTTGTCTGAAAGTTCCTTTGATTGAATAATTAGTTGAGGCATGCATATAATAAAAAAAGCATTAAACTTTACACAGAGGCTTTTCTGCACAGAGAATGTATGCAGAGAGGACACCTTCTGTGTCCTTCATTCCAGGGCAGAATAGCTTCATGTGATTGGGAGAAAAACAAAACCAGTTCTGTAGGGAGATATCTCTGAGTCCTGGAGTATACTCTGCATTGTGTGTGTTTGTGTGGAAGGTTTTGAAGGTGAAGTGACTTGAATTTCAACAACTTCACAGAAAACTTACATTCTATTACTGCAGGGTTATAAGAAAATGTGCATAACCCTGCAACAATTATTAGCAGTGTATAATCTTTAAAGGTTGGTGCCCTACTAGCCAGAAGTTTGATTGAACCGCTTTTGATGATGGCTAGAAGAACTATTCAAATGCAACTTTAAAAACAGCTTCTGAGGTTAGGGCAACCTCCTTATTCACACCGCTATCTTGGAGCGTCAACGGTATTGTAGAATCAGCAAAATATAAGTGCCTAGTAGGAGATGCAGAAGTGCCTAGATGCTTGTGAAAATCCCAGTAGATATCTCTCTGATACCCTATCTGCATCTTTAAGTACCTAGATATCTTTAAAAATCTGATCCTAGGCTTCTAAGTCATCTAGGTGTGTTACAAAATTTTGCTATACATAGTTCATTACTATAACTAGACCATTATGGAGGCTTAAGTGTAGACGTGAAATGTTCATGATGCAAATCCACATTTAATCAAGCGTTCTTGCCTTTGTTACAAACTCAAAAATAGACCCATTGTTGTGGACAGTTTTGTTAAGCTGCAGTTTTTAAAGCATAAATGGACCTGTTTCTCAATCAAAAAGGACCCCTTTCTGATTGAAGATTAATTTGGAGTTTAGAATGATCATTTTTGGTTTGGAAGTAGCCATTTTCTCTAGCTTGCGAATAAAGCAAAGTTTGGAGGAGGGAGGTGCATAGAACAGCAAAATTGTTTGTACAAATGGTGTGAAATGAATAATGTGTGAATTTGACACAACACTTGACACAAGAATGAGACCAAGGAAAAAGGTGATGGTTGCAGTCTTTACAGCAGCTGGCGTTCATGTGCTCATTGAGAGCTCATACCAGTAAGAATAGTTTAAACTTTGTCTTCAGACATCTAGAACTATTTGTCCTGTCCTCTTTGAGAGTGACTTTTAGGTCCAGATTCACCATCTGTCTAATACTGCATTGTGTGAGGAAAGCACATATCATTAGCCAGCATTGCTCTTCCTGAAGTGTCATATGAGGTATGCTGGCTGAGAGGAGCCAGAGAAGAAATTCAGGAAAACTACAAAATGAGTTAGCAAGTCATCGGTTTCTTTTCCTGATTGATGGTGGTAATAAGGAAACTGAGGCAGGTAGCTAGCTTATTTTTTATTCATCCTCTGTTTGGATGCACTCGTGAGTCAATGCATCCAGCATTGTTGAGAATGGATTAACAGCTTATCTAGCATGAATAATTAAATTGTACATATCGGGATCCAATAAAATAATAAAAAATAGGCCAGTGTTTTTATCTCCCCCGTGCCCCGAAGAGGCTTTAAAACTTGGTGGTTTCCTTTTATATTTACTAGCCACTGCCTACACAGTTCGATGAAATGAAACTTGCAAGAGAAAATAACTCTCAAAGATGATTAATTTAAATGATTTGTCTGAAATAATAATGCAACAATTGAGCTAGTTCTCTCTTTCCTCTCTTTGGTGCCAGTTGGGTTGAAATTTTTACCACTGCTGTAGTTGCCAATGTTGGGAATAGATGTGGATTACACAACTTCCCTTCCCTTCATTTCCCCCTATCTTGTCTCTTTTGATCTAATTGATGCTGGACTTTAAAAGCCATAGGGGCAGAGTCTAGCTGAAGTGAGTGCTCATCCTGTTTCTTACCTCCACTGATCCATGAGCTGATTAAACTTTGTTCCTTGTTTTTTAATTGCTTTTTCCAATGGTGAAATTAAGTTTAAACTGGTTTTCTCCTATTACTTGTAATTGTTTTCTGAAAGACACTCCGTATACAACTTGTTAATGGATGGTATTTTCCTTTGGGCTTTGGATATATGTAATAAGCAGTTAGGCTGATATTATTCAGAGCCATCTATTGGATTTGAACACCCAGCTCCCATTAATTTTACGATTATTCAGATCTCAGCCTGAAAGCAAAGTTGCCTTGTCTTCCTGTAAATCAAGATACCATGCTTTCCTAATTCCAGATATATTTTGCACGTGTTGGAATGTGGTTTTAGCAGTGTTGGTGCCACATGACGTGACAATAGGCTGCAGCTAAAATGCTGCACAATAGTTTGGAATCTCATTAAACTAGCCTGGAAGAGAGATGGTCCACTTTAACTTTAACAGGTATTGCAGGGGAAAGATGTCGGCTGAATTGTCCTGTAGATGTATTTTGACAGGTTTCAGAGTAGCAACTGTGTTAGTCTGTATTCGCAAAAAGAAAAGGAGTTCTTGTGGCACCTTAGAGACTAACAAATTTATTTGAGCATAAGCTTTCGTGAGTTACAGCTCCCTGTAGATGTAAGATCCCATGTTTATCAGCATAACAGGAGTATAAATATCTCCTATGCCAGCCTGCCAGATCCTTTTAGGAATTAGTATTCCTTTCCTTTTCCTGTGGGAAGGCACCTATCACAAGGCCTCCCTAATGGTATGAGACTGGTTTGGTGACTCTTATAGTTTCTTTATATTTAATACCATTCTTCTCTTAGGCCTAGTTATCTGTCTTTGGAGAGGTTTGGGATACAGTATTCACAGCTAAATAACTACTGTATTTATCAACTCTGAGAGAATTTGCCACGCTGAAAAACTGATCTTTAGCAGGTGTAAATCAGCAGAGCTCCACTTGACCTGACACTGTAAAGCCAGGACCTAGTAATAATTGTCAAGTCTGGGGAAAAATCTCTGTGAGAGAGTTGTTATAAATGACCGTGCAGAGGATGGGAGAGTTGAGGACTGACCCAGGTGGAGCTCTACAAGGGATAGGCCTTTAGTAGTCAGCTGGAGCAGTTAGGTGGCAGCAGAACTAGAGGCGCCTCTGGAGGGACACAGGAGGATGGAATAATCAGGATGTCAAAGAATACATTGAAGCCAACCGGAGAAGGAGAGAGAAGGAGCTATTATCAGCATAAAGGAGGCAGTGGTCTCCTACGTAGAAAAAAGGGGTTTCTGTGCTATCGATTGTGAGCACCAGATGAAAATTCCTCCCAGCTAAAGAGAAAGGGGTGAGTTTTATTTGAAACACTTGGTATTTATCTGATATTTAGGGAATAAAAACTTAATTACAATTGATACTTACAAAGATTGTTGTTTTCATTTATTTATTTTTAATGTATTTTTGTGTTTCATGAGAGTTTTGCATAAATCATGTTTGAACAAGGAGGCTATCTGCTGAAAAGAAAAGATCTTGATTATCTTTTTTAACCTGCTATTGTTAAAAGCAGCATGTCAGATTATCATCAGGAAAAATGACTGGAGAGAGAATTATTTTTCTCAGTGGTCTACTCTATTAACTTTGTTTTGACACTGTTTCACCTGCACAGTCAGTTTCTCTGTTTTTGTGGGTCATTTACATAGCAACAAGACAGAGAGAAACATTTTTAGAATAGGAAACTTCCATTGCAAAACCACAGATATTAGAAGAGGGGACTCATTAGTTAGACAAGGAGTTACTTTAAATAGATTCAGTTAGATGCTTTTTATGCTCCTCACCTAACATTCCCAGTCGTATCTGTCATTAAGGAATTTCAGTTTGTGGCCATGTTGAATGGAAGTAGGCACAATAGAGAAGCAAGTTTGGGCACCATATTATAATTCATCTTTAATACAGGATGTGAATTAGTACCACTACAAAAGCATCATAAGAAAAATATGGACACACTAAAAATAATTAATGGGTGGTTCATTGTAGTAATCACAGAGAGACAAATTGGATAATACTTTGCACTTGTAGCACCTTTGGTCTCAGGACCTTAAAGTGCCCTACAAACATGAATGAATTATTTCTCCTAACACATCCTGGAGGTGGGGAAGTATATTATCCCCATTTTACAGATGGGGAAATGGAGTTGAATTCTTGGTACTTCTAAATCCACATTTCAGACCTAAATAAGTGGTCTGATCTTCAGGTGTCTAAATTTAAGCAGCCAAGTTTGGAAATTTCAGCCAATGTGATTTCCCTAATGGTCACAGAGCATATATATGCCAGTATTCCTCTCCCAGTTGTGTTCTTAAGCCACTAGAAAACTTTTCCTCTCTGGACCAAATGTCCTCCCAGGTCTTCATCCAGCCTCAAACCAGTCTCTAGAATTTGTGCCCACGAAAGTGTGTGTGGGCTCCATTTATTCTCTCAGTGGTAACTAATCAACATGGGACTCTGAAGTGCCTGTTTTTCTGAACTTAAGTTCTCATTTTAACCTGGTATTAATGTATTTTAGGTCATTTATTGAATGTCGTATTAAACAGATTGTGAAAGATGCTGCAATTGCATAGAATTATTGTATGTTTTATAGGTTTCAGAGTAGCAGCCGTGTTAGTCTGTATTCGCAAAAAGAAAAGGAGTACTTGTGGCACCTTAGAGACTAACAAATTTATTAGAGCATAAGCTTTCGTGAGCTACAGCTCACTTCATCGGATGCATTTGGTGGAAAAAACAGAGGAGAGATTTATATACACACACACAGAGAACATGAAACAATGGGTTTATCATACACACTGTAAGGAGAGTGATCACTTAAGATAAGCCATCACCAACAGCAGGGGGGGGAAAGGAGGAAAACCTTTCATGGTGACAAGCAGGTAGGCTAATTCCAGCAGTTAACAAGAATATCAGAGGAACATTGGGGGGTGGGGTGGGAGGGAGAAATACCATGGGGAAATAGTTTTACTTTGTGTAATGACTCATCCATTCCCAGTCTCTATTCAAGCCTAAGTTAATTGTATCCAGTTTGCAAATTAATTCCAATTCAGCAGTCTCTCGTTGGAGTCTGTTTTTGAAGCTTTTTTGTTGAAGTATAGCCACTCTTAGGTCTGTGATCGAGTGACCAGAGAGATTGAAGTGTTCTCCAACTGGTTTTTGAATGTTATAATTCTTGACGTCTGATTTGTGTCCATTCATTCTTTTACGTAGAGACTGTCCAGTTTGGCCAATGTACATGGCAGAGGGGCATTGCTGGCACATGATCGCATATATCACATTGGTAGATGCGCAGGTGAACGAGCCTCTGATAGTGTGGCTGATGTGATTAGGCCCTATGATGGTATCCCCTGAATAGATATGTGGACAGAGTTGACAACGGGCTTTGTTGCAAGGATAGGTTCCTGGGTTAGTGGTTCTGTTGTGTGGTGTGTGGTTGCTGGTGAGTATTTGCTTCAGATTGGGGGGCTGTCTGTAAGCAAGGACTGGCCTGTCTCCCAAGATCTTTGAGAGTGATGGGTCGTCCTTCAGGATAGGTTGTAGATCCTTGATGATGCGTTGGAGAGGTTTTAGTTGGGGGCTGAAGGTGATGGCTAGTGGCGTTCTGTTGTTTTCTTTGTTGGGCCTGTCCTGTAGTAGGTGACTTCTGGGTACTCTTTTGGCTCTGTCAATCTGTTTCTTCACTTCAGCAGGTGGGTATTGTAGTTGTAGGAATGCATGATAGAGATCTTGTAGGTGTTTGTCTCTGTCTGAGGGGTTGGAGCAAATGCGGTTATATCGTAGCGCTTGGCTGTAGACAATGGATCGAGTGGTATGATCTGGATGAAAGCTAGAGGCATGTAGGTAGGAATAGCGGTCAGTAGGTTTCCGATATAGGGTGGTGTTTATGTGACCATCGCTTATTAGCACCGTAGTGTCCAGGAAGTGGATCTCTTGTGTGGACTGGTCCAGGCTGAGGTTAATGGTGGGATGGAAACTGTTGAAATCATGGTGGAATTCCTCAAGAGCTTCTTTTCCATGGGTCCAGATGATGAAGATGTCATCAATGTAGCGCAAGTAGAGTAGGGGCATTAGGGGACAAGAGCTGAGGAAGCGTTGTTCTAAGTCAGCCATAAAAATGTTGGCATACTGTGGGGCCATGCGGGTACCCATCGCAGTGCCGCTGATTTGAAGGTATACATTGTCACCAAATGTGAAATAGTTATGGGTCAGGACAAAGTCACAAAGTTCTGCCACCAGGTTAGCCGTGACAGTATCGGGGATACTGTTCCTGACGGCTTGTAGTCCATCTTTGTGTGGAATGTTGGTGTAGAGGGCTTCTACATCCATAGTGGCTAGGATGGTGTTTTTAGGAAGATCACCAATGGACTGTAGTTTCCTCAGGAAATCGGTGGTGTCTCGAAGATAGCTGGGAGTGCTGGTAACGAAGGGCCTGAGGAGGGAGTCTACATAGCCAGACAATCCTGCTGTCAGGGTGCCAATGCCTGAGATGATGGGGCGTCCAGGATTTCCAGGTTTATGGATCTTGGGTAGCAGATAGAATATCCCAGGTCCTGGCTCCAGGGGTGTGTCTGTGCGGATTTGTTCTTGTGCTTTTTCAGGGAGTTTCTTGAGCAAATGCTGTAGTTTCTTTTGGTAACTCTCAGTGGGATCAGAGGGTAATGGCTTGTAGAAAGTGGTGTTGGAGAGCTGCCTAGTAGCCTCTTGTTCATACTCCGACCTATTCATGATGACGACAGCACCTCCTTTGTCAGCCTTTTTGATTATGATGTCAGAGTTGTTTCTGAGGCTGTGGATGGCACTGTGTTCTGCATGGCTGAGGTTATGGGGTAAGCGATGCTGCTTTTCCACAATTTCAGCTCGTGCACGTCGGCGGAAGCAGTCTATGTAGAAATCCAGGCTGCTGTTTCGACCTTCAGGAGGAGTCCACCCAGAATCCTTCTTTTTGTAGTGTTGGCAGGAAGGTCTCTGTGGGTTAATATGTTGGTCAAAGGTGTGTTGGAAATATTCCTTGAGTCTGAGACGTCGAAAATAGGATTCTAGGTCACCACAGATGGGTACCCGCATGGCCCCACAGTATGCCAACATTTTTATGGCTGACTTAGAACAACGCTTCCTCAGCTCTCGTCCCCTAATGCCCCTACTCTACTTGCGCTACATTGATGACATCTTCATCATCTGGACCCATGGAAAAGAAGCTCTTGAGGAATTCCACCATGATTTCAACAGTTTCCATCCCACCATCAACCTCAGCCTGAACCAGTCCACACAAGAGATCCACTTCCTGGACACTACGGTGCTAATAAGCGATGGTCACATAAACACCACCCTATATCGGAAACCTACTGACCGCTATTCCTACCTACATGCCTCTAGCTTTCATCCAGATCATACCACTCGATCCATTGTCTACAGCCAAGCGCTACGATATAACCGCATTTGCTCCAACCCCTCAGACAGAGACAAACACCTACAAGATCTCTATCATGCATTCCTACAACTACAATACCCACCTGCTGAAGTGAAGAAACAGATTGACAGAGCCAAAAGAGTACCCAGAAGTCACCTACTACAGGACAGGCCCAACAAAGAAAACAACAGAACGCCACTAGCCATCACCTTCAGCCCCCAACTAAAACCTCTCCAACGCATCATCAAGGATCTACAACCTATCCTGAAGGACGAGCCATCGCTCTCTCAGATCTTGGGAGACAGACCAGTCCTTGCTTACAGACAGCCCCCCAATCTGAAGCAAATACTCACCAGCAACCACACACCACACAACAGAACCACTAACCCAGGAACCTATCCTTGCAACAAAGCCCGTTGCCAACTCTGTCCACATATCTATTCAGGGGATACCATCATAGGGCCTAATCACATCAGCCACACTATCAGAGGCTCGTTCACCTGCGCATCTACCAATGTGATATATGCCATCATGTGCCAGCAATGCCCCTCTGCCATGTACATTGGCCAAACTGGACAGTCTCTACGTAAAAGAATGAATGGACACAAATCAGACGTCAAGAATTATAACATTCAAAAACCAGTTGGAGAACACTTCAATCTCTCTGGTCACTCGATCACAGACCTAAGAGTGGCTATACTTCAACAAAAAAGCTTCAAAAACAGACTCCAACGAGAGACTGCTGAATTGGAATTAATTTGCAAACTGGATACAATTAACTTAGGCTTGAATAGAGACTGGGAATGGATGAGTCATTACACAAAGTAAAACTATTTCCCCATGGTATTTCTCCCTCCCACCCCACCCCCCACTGTTCCTCTGATATTCTTGTTAACTGCTGGAATTAGCCTACCTGCTTGTCACCATGAAAGGTTTTCCTCCTTTCCCCCCCCCTGCTGTTGGTGATGGCTTATCTTAAGTGATCACTCTCCTTACAGTGTGTATGATAAACCCATTGTTTCATGTTCTCTGTGTGTGTGTATATAAATCTCTCCTCTGTTTTTTCCACCAAATGCATCCGATGAAGTGAGCTGTAGCTCACGAAAGCTTATGCTCTAATAAATTTGTTAGTCTCTAAGGTGCCACAAGTACTCCTTTTCTTTTTGCGAATACAGACTAACACGGCTGCTACTCTGAAACCAGGAATTTTAGTGTTTGGGTAGGTTTAAGTAACACCAGAATGTGGCCAAGAAAAGGATCGTGAGAGCAGCTGCTGTGAGAACTCTCCAAACCTACTGGAGTTTAATTGCAGGTTGGAATGGTTTATAACATATGTTCTGCTTTCTGCAGTAGGGGCAGCTTTGACTGTCCAGTGGAGACGTAACTATCCTACTCAATCAATTTCTGGTCATTAAATAGTGAAAACAGGTCACACCAATGCAAAGTAGGTCCTCTGGGTAATGTAAGACCTCTCTGCAGCTCCATAATGTAATTGAACTGCATAAACTCTTAGGAGGTGCAAGCTACAGTTATTTTGAGTTGTGGAACTATTAGAAAGTTTTGGATGAAAACCAGAATATCTGAGAGATGATTTCACAGATGTATTGACCACAATTATACAGAGAAATTAATCAACAAAAGAAATTTTGAGGCCTAACTGTCAGAAGTCTAGGAATGCAGATGCACGTGTAAAAATATATGGACACTGATGCACTATATTTGCACATTCAGTAACCATGACTGTACACGCTATCGCAGTAAATCCATTTGCAAATGATCCATCATGCATCTAACTACTATTAACCTATTGTTCCCAGAAAATGGACCATTTTGCAGTAAGGAAAGCACAGTCTAATAACTTCATTTTTTTAAAGTTATTTTTAAAAGATTGTTGTGAATTATCTTACCTCTTTTAATATGAACTTTATTATTGGCTAGTTTGTTTGTCTTTGCTTCCTTTATTAAGAATCTACTGCATGTGCAAAATTAAAAAAATAACAAAAGAATTAATCATTTCTGGGAACAGGCTGTAGAATCTGGAATATTCGAGTTTAGATGAATAGGTATGGTGCTAAAAATAAGAGAGAAAAAGCCAATACATATTTCTAGTATTGTTTTGCCACTTTTGAGAGATGGCATTAAACCAAGATGGCTGTGTTTTGTTTCCATTTCTACAGCATTTTTCATGCACCATTTTTCACAAACCTTGGTGCTATGGACAGTTGAGATTGCATGATTCTCCAGGACCTTAACAGTACACAAAGAATCTGGTTTTTAAAAGGAGTTTACCTTTGAAAACAACCCACCAACAGTTGTATCAGATTTTGCACCATTTAGGGCGGGTTGGTTTGTTTGTTTTTGGATTGGTAAATCAGGAACAGACACGGATTGCGAGGCTTCCCCTCTACAAGCTTCTTTTTCTAACTAACACACATCTGCCTCAGGGCTGTTCAGTACTAGATCTTAAAATCCAAGAGAGAGCAGAGTCCATCTGAAATGAGTGCACATATTTGGACTTCATTGATCCATGAGCTGATTAAACTTTGTATCTTCCTCTTAAGAGATTTCGTTTTTTTCCACTGGTTAAAATCAGATTTTCAGAACTAGATTTTCAGTCCCCTCCCCCCCCAAAAAGAAAAATTCCATACACATTCCTCTGTTGCTGGATGATGTATTTTCTCTTGAACAGCATACAATAACCATTGGCATTAGGAAATCCAGTCTTTTCTTTCGTCTTAGTAAACTGAATATGTTGTTCAGGTATTGCAGGTTCAATTTTCAAAGGACTAAGTACATAGAACCATTCTTCACTAACAAGTTCCTTTTTTTTTGATGTTTTTAAAACTTTCATTGCACTGACTTGATGTTTTATAGATAAACAATGAATACCATGACAAATACATCTTAAACACAATTTTATGTATATATTAGAAAAAATAAGTCATTTATTTCAATAATAATAGGTGGCACTTTCCATGGCCAAAGTGTTGTACAGACATTAATTAATTCTAACTCTGTGGAGCAGGTATGATCCCCATTTTACAGAAGGAGAAAGTGAGGCAAAAAGATCAAGTGCTTCATCCTGCAAAATGCAGGGCATGTTGGCCCTGATCCAGCAAAACACTTAAGTATGTGTCTAGCATTAGGCACATGAACAGTCCCATTGACATCAAGTGCTTGGAGTGCTGTGCTGGATCAGGGTCATCAGCAGCACCTTGCCACGATCAAGTGATTTGGCAAAGGCTACACAGTGCCTCGTTGGCAAAGCAGGAATTAGAACTCAGAAAAACCTGGTTCCAAACTTCCAGACCATGCTGTTTGTTAAAGATCCCAAATCTGCCTAGAACACTGAGACCTGTCCAAGTGTGTAGCAGAGCCAGGGATAGACTCTGGTTCTTGCAAGATCTTGCAACCCCAAAGATACTGCATGGGGTAGCGATATCTGTTACATCTCCCCGCTAGAGAGGTTATGCAATCCCAGCCAAGCCCACAATATTACATAAACTTAATACAATAAAGTATTTCAAGGATATTGCAAGAAATATCCATGTCTGCCCATTTTATAGCTGAATGAAAATTAGGCATAAAGAGGTGAAGAGTCACATTTTCACAGGTGGCATCTAATTTTGATTGCCTCCATTTTAGATCCCATGGGCCTGATTTTTCAGGAGCTCCTGTTGCCTTCTTGAGTTGTAGGTACTCAAAGACTTAGAAAATCAGACCCTTGGCATTGCAAGTTGGGCACCTGAAATTACAGGGCATTTTTGAAAATGTGACCCGATGTAAATTGCCCACCGTTTCTGATAAGGAAATGGAATTCAGAATTTACAACTAGTTTTCAGTGTCATTTAATCACCTCCTACACCCTGGTGTGTTCTGACTAAATCATAACCTCTCCTGGTTGTTATTGTGGACTGCTGAAGAAAGACATCTACTCAGCTATCAATTACAGTCTGTTCAAGGATGTGAATTATTTGTAAAAATGTATTAAGGAGGAGATGGAGAATTATACTGAAAATATTAGAGGACTTTTGTGATACAGCCTCACCTTTAATTCTGCATTAGGGTTTGGTCACCTACTTTAAAAAAAAAAAGGAATACCAGAAATAAAACAAGATACAGAGGAACAAAAAATAATAGAAATATATAGCAATTTCCGTGTTAAGTCATTAAAAGGACTAGGAGGATTTGGTTTGAAAAGGGGAAGATGATTAAGAAAAGACATGATACTGGTATATTAAAATTGGTTAATGGTATAGTTAAGTTTATTGTGAATTTATTTGCTCAAGTTGGCAGTCAGTTTAACATTTTTAATGTTAACTTTATGGAGGGTTTTACCTTGAGATTATAAAAGCTTTATCTAGCATAGTTGTGTAGAATTAAATAATATCAACTGTGACAAACTCACAATATCCTGCACAAAGCCTTACGGAATTAAGATAAGTTTTACTGAGTGAAGTTAAATTTTACTGAATTAGCATTAACACCTGTGGGGTACATTGTATTAAAATGTGACTGTGTATGCGGTGGTGTGGCATTGTATATACCTTCTCTGATAGGGAGGGAGTTGTTACCTGCACACATTAGGGCACCCCACCTTTTCCCAGTCCATAGGGTTCCAGGCAAAAAGCACCTACCCTTACCCAATTCGTGGGGCTCAGAGTATAACTAACCTGGTCAATTTAAGTACCCACACCCTTTCCCAATACATAGGGCTCCGGGTGTATACTACTTTTGCAGGTGTGCAAAACCTTTTACCAGTGAAAGAACCTTACACAGTAATATCCTTATCCTCTATTTATTAGTAATCACCAAAACCAGAATGCACACGTTACTCATACAGTGCTTACAACTCCCAATAAGACAGATGAACTTTTCTTGATGGCCAGTCAGGATCAGGTCCATCGGGGGACTCCAGTTTCTGCATGGTGTCATTAGCAGAGTGTTGAGGTCTGGCAGCTCTGATCTTTGGGCTGTGTCCTGGAGTTGGTTCCCAAAGAACTTCCTTTTGGACCCCAGTTTATGTAGTGAAATTTGAGTCCTGTTTAGCTGTCCCTTAACGAATCATTATACTAAAATTTTACTGACCAATCCTAACATAGTGTAACAAAATTCTCTAACCAATCCTACGCCACCACTTTTATTAATTTACATCTAGCAAAATTGATTATGTAACAGACAGAAACCATTAAAGAACCAGACCATACAGATAAACAATAGAGAAGTGGGGTCCATAATGACAAAACAATAAAGAAATGAGGATTTCACAACCATAGCTATTGAGAAGTGATTTCTTGACAGACAGCATGCCATCAAACTAAGTTTTCTTTAACCATCTTAAGATCTGTTTCTTTATCTGGTGATAGTGGGTGCCATTAGGATGGGGTTTCCTTCTTAACAGCCTGATATTACATTGTTTTAATGTAATTTAGATGGAATGTGACTTCCTGCTTCTCAGCTAATGGCTGCTGCTTGGCTGCTCTTTTAATCCGGCTGCAGACGAAGGCCTTAGGCTTTAGGCCTGACAATATGTCTGCAGACAAAGGCCTTATCCTTACAGGGGATGCCAATGAACATCCCCCAGTATCAGCCTTTGAAGCCTCTTCTTCTGCCCCAAGGAGAAATACATATACTCTGGATATTCCAGAGACCAACAGAGAGAAAATATTTTGATATAAAAGCCAAGGATTTAATTTGACTCAGGGCTTTCTTCCTGACAGGTCAAATGGACTGGACTCCTGGTCCACAGAGGACCCCAATTGTTAGGGGAGAATTGGGAGGACTGAGACCCCATAAAACTGGGTGGTGTTCTAAGCTAAAGCTGTGATGAACTTGTAACCACAAGGCGATGCGTAGGGTGGGGGATTTGAAGGACTTATCCTGTTAGCACCCATGTTAGAGTTGGGATGAACTCTGGTAAGTTTCTTAGCATTCTCACAGGTTCTTCTATTGTTTTTGTATGTTCTCTCTGTAATGCTCTTTACCTCCAGATGAAAGTAGGCTTGCTTAGAAAACTCTGTGTGGTACTTGTATCTGTAGCAATCACTCTGTTATCAGTCTCTGAAGAGAAAGCAAGCAGCTCTGTTTAGGAAGACCGGGAAATACCTGTGGCCAGGGCCAGGGCCTGGCGTGGGCTGAGGGATGTGCTGGCCGCCGCTTCCCACAGCACCCATGGGCCTGGAACGGCGAATCATGGCCAGTGGGAGCTGCGATCGGCCAAATCTGCAGACGCTGCACGTAAACAAACTGTCTGGGCCCACCAGCAGATTTCCCTGACAGGCCGCACACCAAAGGTGGGCTTTCCCTGGGCTAGTCCTTCCCAGAAAGCAGCACCATATACTGCCACATTTGACAGCTAGCACAAAAGCCACCATCAACTATATAGGATTTGCAACCAAAAGCCACCTTCAATAGAATATGATTCATGTGAGGAGTATATATTTGTTCTGTTAGATCATGAGTGTTTCCTCCAAGGATAGAGTCAACCCTGAAAGACCCAAAACAAAAGCTGATTATTTTCCATGCCCCATCCGCCACATTTCTTGGTCACCCGTCTTGTTGTAAATAGGTTCTATATCCAACTCAATGATTTCTCCACAGTGCATGTTGAGATTTTCGAATGGAACAGCTTGAATGTAGTGCTGAAAAATTGCAGTTAAGGTTTCCAAGTCCACTTTTTTGTAGGAACCTTCTTAGGAAATTCTTGTGAAATATTCTCGGATGTTCATTTTTCCTGCATGAAGAGTGAAACAACTTGTTATAGTTGTGCTGGTCTCAAGGGATTCACCCCTATTTTGGTTACACAGGTTGCCTGACCTGCAAACTTCCCCCTTACCTTTAATTCTAGTGTTTTGGAAGAAAGCTAAGCCCATGCAGGAAATAAGAACAAGACTGAAACGCTAGATTGGTCGGTGTCACCTGTTTCAGAAATATGTATTTACAAGGCGTTCTCAAAATAGATATAAGGTTAGGAAAAGATGAGAATTGTGCATCACCTTCTCAGCAAACTTCTACAAGTAGGGACCATCTTTTTATTGTGTTTGTACCACGCCTGACTCAATAGGGTCCTGGTCCAAAACTGGGGCTCCTAGGTGGTATTGCAATAAAAATAATAATAATTAGTCTCTGGATTACATTACTGATCCCTTCACTCACCTGAACTCTAAATGGATTTGTGGTGTTTGCATTTTTTTAGATTTAATTTGGCATTTTTTCTGTGAAATGATTTTTTCCAGAGCCATTCAGCAATCTGTTATGGATTATTTTACTTTCTGTAAGAACTGTGGTCACCTTAGAAAAGGGAGTTCTTTTCTCTTCCAGAAAAACTTCCCAAGAATCTGTTGATTAGAATAAGGGGAAAGTAAATACCTCCCAGCTATGTCCATTACACTAACTGCACCATGTGAATTATAACTAAATTTCATACACAGAATCAGCCACACACAGCTGTGCTCCTGCTGCTCTGAAATTCAGCAGGGGTTTTACAGTACTTGGTTGACGTTTTGTTGAGTATATTGTCACATCTACATTGTGAGTCTCTGTAGTGTGCATGTATGAATACACATGTAGCTGAATACACGCTCAGGACTGATTTGTGCTGCATAGAACAAAATTTGTTTCTGAACACTAAAATGCTACATTGCTTAAAGAATGGATATGAAATGAATTGGTTGGCTTTCCACATGTATTATTAGCCTGTCTTGCAAAACTGCATTTCTCCAGCTACACTGCATGCACATTGTGCAGTGAGATTAATGCTGAAGCCTATCACATTACTGGAGCCAGAATGGACTAGAATGTGATCTAATGGCATCTTATGTGTTGGCACATTGTTCCAGGGAGGGAAAGGAACAATTCAGCATAACTCAGGTTAGCGGTGGGGGGCTAACTAGCAGGAATATAAATTCATATATGGAAAATATACACTTAGCAGGCCAAACCTCTGATAGTGAGATGTCTCAGGCTATGGAATAGTTTTCCAAGTGAAATAGCTGAAACTACATCCCTTGGTATATTTAAAGCTACTAAACGTGTGTTAATTGAAATTGAGTGATGAGTGGGATTTTCAAAAGTCTTAACGTTGGCATTGCTCCCCTGGAAGTCAGTGGGAGCTTCTCCATGCCCTCCCAGGGGAGCGGAGTTAGGCCAATGCTGAGCACTTTTGAAAATCCCACTCCAGGTGTACAATTGGGAATAACACTATCTTGGCAGGAAAGTAGACCAGATGACCTAACAGGCCTCTCCATCTCTAGCCTGTACTGGCCTGATGTCAGCTATTGGTTTCCCAGCAGTGTAACTCCTGATTTACACTGGTATGAGGTCAGAATCAGGCTCTATGGTGAAACAACAGATGGAAATGTAATATAATAGAGAAAAAGTTCCTCACTGAGGAGCAGGAGAGGGGAAAAATTGTCACCTGAGAATAGCCAAAGTGACCACACACAAAAAGTGGCAGCACCTCTTTGATACGACCTCCTGCATTGCCACCCTTCCTCTCCCTCCCTTTGTTTGAGGAGGGGGGCACTTGACACAGAGCTGCAGCATCATTGCCTCACAGTAAGGCCCCGTGATGCTCTAGGACTCTGTAGAGAGTCTGTTATTTCTGTTCAGATTTTTGGTCCAATATTCATCTCCGGGTGGGAATGCCCACTTACTATGAATACGCCAAGATGGTCCAGACAGAACCTGGTAAATTTGATTGGCCTGAATTATTTTTTTAATGTGTGGCACCTACTTGAGATTTACTTCGTTCAAGAAGCTATCAGTGTCCTGTTGGATCAGAGGTAGCTTTGGGGAAGAGATTTGATTCTACCTCTTAGCCAATAGTATTGGACTTAGGCTCTGCAGGTTATTTACATATGTTGTCACTCATCCAAGAGCCACTAGCCATAGTGCCATTGGCCCAGTTGCAAGGAAAGAAGGAGCTTGATGTAAACCCACACACCTACGCAATCTTGCCAAACACAAGGGCTCACTGTGCTAGACAGTTAATGAGCTACTTTGCAGGCTATTGGCTAGGGCACTGGATTGGGAGTCAGGAGACCTGGATTCTGTTTCTGGCTCTGCCACTGACCATGTGTGTGACCTTGGGCAAGTCATGTCACCACTCTGTGCCTCCATTTCCCCTTCCACCATTTCTTTGCCTCTGTCTATCTAGATTGTAAATTCTCTAAGGCTGGGACGGTCCCTCACTGGGTATATGTATAGTGCCTACCATAATGGGTGTGGTCTCAATTAGGGCCGGTGCATGTTTGTGTCTGTGATATAAAGTCACTGACTTCATGAGTGTAGACAGGCAGAAATCATGTAAGCCATGTGTCTTTCATTTTAAATTTCCTAGAGCAAGTGTCCCTTCTTGTGACAGGCTGGATTGCTCTGTGCAACTGCTCTCACTTCACTAGTGACCATACTGTAATGAGAGGTTTCAGAGTAGCAGCCGTGTTAGTCTGTATTCGCAAAAAGAAAAGGAGTACTTGTGGCACCTTAGAGACTAACAAATTTATTAGAGCATAAGCTTTCGTGAGCTACTTTTCTTTTTACTGTAATGAGAGCAAGCCCTGGTATACTACGTAGTGTGTGTGTGTGTAACCAGTCTGTATTCCAAACCTGGACTGCAAAAAATATAGGCCCTGAATCTGATCTCACTCATTTATTTTTGTTCCCACAGCAGCAGGATTTCATTCAGCATTCATGGGATCAGCTAGCAAGATTCACACATTCTGTCTATCTGCAAACTTTCCTCGGGATCAGGGGCGGCAGGTTTGTATAATTTTTGGTAGTGCCCAGAACAGGTCCAAGTCCCCCCCACCACCTTTCATACACACACACACTCCTGCCTAAAGCTCTGGGAGGGAGTTTGGTGTGAGGGCTCTGGGATGGAGTTTGGGTGCTGGCTCTGGGCTGGGGCAGGGATTTGAGGTGCAGAAGGGGGTTTGGGGTGCAGGCTCTGGGAGAGAGTTTGGGGTTTCGGAGGGGTGTGGGCTCTGGGAGGGAGTTTGGGTGCAGGAGGGGGTTTGGGGTGCAGGCTCTGGGAGAGTTTGGGTGCAGGCTCTGGGCTAGGACAGGGGGTTGGGCTGCAGGAGGAGGTTTGGGAGGGGGTTTGGGTGCTGAGTGTGAGCTTTGGGCTGGGACAGAGGGTTGGGGTGCGGGAGGGGGTGCGGGGTGTGGGGCTGGGCCAGGGATGAGGAGTTTGGGATGCAGCTGCAGGCTGCCCCAAGGCTGGGGGTGGGGGGACAGAGAGGAGAACTCCCCCCAGCCCTCTCCCCTCCAGCAGCAGAGAGAGACCTGGCCCCGAACATTGATGGAGCCGGGCCCTCTGGGCCCTGAATTTGCTGGAGCCCAGGCACCATGGCCCCATACAACTCGCCACCCCTGCTGGGGATATCTGTATCTTCTCATAATTAGAATGAATAGTAAGAAATAGTTCATCACTGCTAACATTCATGAAAAACTTGCAAAGTATGAATCTCTTGCATGCAGCTAAACTGTTCATTTTTTGTACAGTTGCATTGCATCTGAGATTGGAGCTGATTTTTATAAACTTCCATTGGACATACTTAATTTAAGTTTCAAACATTTTAGCTTAAAAACACATAAACTTGCTACATTTACTTAGAAAAGTATGGGTGCTGCCTTGCAACACATTTCGCTTGGTTTATTTTTAAAACTTAAACTTCCCCATTATGAATAGCAGAAGCAGGTGCAAACACTGGAATGCTGCAGCCACAAAAAAAGTCATTTCTGTATGCCATTGAATGTATCTAAAAGATCAAGTTAAGAATAAGGCACCTAGGCAATCCCCTGAAAACTAGCAAGTGTCAGGCTTTCCCTTCTGGCTCTCAACAAAGTTCCCTGAAAATATTTGCATTGGAAACTCCTGCTCTTAAAGATACAAACCCCTTTTCACCATATAGCAGAACTGAGTGTTTCACTCTCTGGCAGAGCCATTTAGGGAAAGAGGGGTAGTGCCCTCTTTTGTGTTATACATTATTATTAATAATAATAATTTTGTTTATTTGTATTGTCATAGGTCCTAGGACCCCTAGTCATGGCTTAGGACCGCCTTGTGCTAGGTGTGGTACAAACACAGAGCAAAAGGCTCACAATCTAAATAAGTTTAAACCTTCAGCTTTTCACGCTGAATTGAGAGCAAGCACAGCACAGGCATCACCAGGGTAAATTTTCTTTATGCAGTGTTCCAAAGTGCCCCCACAAACCTGCCCTCCAGGGACAGAGTAGTTCAGTCTCAATGGACTTCCAGTCCTTGGCCCCCCTTCTCGGAACTCCACAAGCCCCCATGACTGTGATGGTGGTGTTTACATGGACGACACCTGCCCAGACTGAGATGGAGAGCTACCAATTCATTCCACTAAAGTCACTGATCTGCAGACAGGCTGGGCAACTTTAGAACTGGTAGTGTAGTGGTGAGGAGTTCTTGTGTCCCTATATCAATCCCTGGAGGCACCTCATTGAGTGAAGGCGGGGTTCTATTCCCAGCCAGTCTCTGAGGGTACATCTACACAGCCAGCAGCAGCCCATGACAGTGAGCCTCCAAGTCCAAGCTGACAGGCTCACACTACAGCCTTAACAGCTGTAAGAGACTGTGCTTTTATGTTGCGCCTTGGGCTGGAGCTCAGGCTCTGAAGCCTAGGGATGGGGGTGGACTTCAGCTTCGGAGCTCCAGCCCAAGAATCAATCTCTACACAGCTATTTTCAGCACTGTAACATGAGTCCTGGGCTCAGCGGCTCACTGCTGTGGATGCTTTAGACAACGTGCTCTGGATTATCTGAGCCCATGTGGCTGCTCTGCCTTTAAGATTCCAACAGCTGAGATACCATTAAGAAAAGACCAAACAGTTGACATGTGAGAATGTGGGTTTGCTGAATGACCTGTGCTTGGCCCAGCGATCTCATCAGCTCCTTTCTGAGTATGTTGAGCAATAAGTCCAGAACAGTGAGCACCAAAACAGTTGACAGAGACGTGTTTAGCTGTGTTACAGGCCACAGGTTGCAGGGAGAGTGACTGGGGGAAGAGTCAACTAAGGGTATGTCTGCGTTGCAGTCCTGGGATGTGATTACAGCTCAAGTAGACATGAGCTAGCTTGGGTTCTGGAAGCATGGCATGCCATGGCTTCACTGTTGGATTTAAGCTTAGGCATATTTGCCTGAGCTGCCATCACATCTTGTGGACGTGGATATACCCTAAGAGATCGGTCCTTTTGGTTCCCTCTATTAAAGCTGTTTTTGCAGGGTTATGACAAACTGGAAATATCTGTATGACCGTATAGAAATCTTATGTCTGACTTGGTTTTCTCGTTCAAGTTTATACTGCTGCCTGACCAATTGCACAGAGTTAAATCAAAACAGGCTGTAAAAGGGGGTTATTAAAGAATCCAGGAACAGTAAAACAATGACACAGATAAGACAGTCTCTGAGGTTCCCACTTAAAGGAGTTAAGACAACAAGGGCTTGGCCATCAGTTGGGGAAAGAAGCTGGAACCATCCATCTTAAGATGTTTTTTTCTTCCTAGGGCTAAGGCTGAGTTCAAAAGACCCTCAGGGGTTAAAAAGCTGCCCTGGCAGAAAGGGAGGGAGGGGGAATATGGTCAGCTCAGCTAGTAGGGATACAGAGTCAGCAGTGAGGCTGACAGACAGACTGTCCTGAGAGCCAGGGTCTGCAGCCAGCTAGCTGTAACGTGGTACCCAGAAAGAATAGGGGACACCAAGGCTTAGTGATGTCTACCTCAGGGCTGGAAGGGAGTGCCAAGCATAGGTAAAACAATAGGCGTGTAGGTATCTGTTATTTTTTAAATCTACTCTCAGCTCTGTGTACTGTTTGGACAAATAAATCATACTTTGATTTAGAGAACTGGCTTCTGTATCACAGCATAGTATTACTGACCACTAGCTCCAAAGTAGAACTCTGGCAGGGTCAAGCCCACGGGGCGCTGCTCGGTATCATGGTATACCAGGGAGGTATAACCCAGAGAGCCAGTCGGAAAGTGGTTGGATTGCACTGCAGACTCCCGCCACAAGGAGGAGTGGAGGCACAGGCCTGTCATCTGGAAGGGGTGCACTCGGGGGAGTCTCAGAAGGAGCAGCCTACCTAGGTACTGTGACAAGAGGAGGGTCTGGAACTGCATAAGAGCCCCTTCTGGGCTGTCATTCCAGCCTAGGTGTGGGGATCCACGTTAGCTGATGGACTGGCTCACCACAAATTTCCCCTCTGCACTGGCTTGTGTAGAGCTGGCCTGGAGTTCTGGCCCATTCTGTCCACTTCAGAGTACCATGCCTACTTCTAAGCAGCCTTTCCCACCCACCCCTCATACACATGGAAGTGCGGAGGTTCCAGCAAGCTAGGTGCATGCAGTGGTGCCAGTACTGCTGAGTGAATTCACCATAAGTGTAAGTAACTTCCCAGGTGCCCCTTGGCCAGCTGAGATGACCAGGTGGGCTCTGCCAGCACGTAGTCACCAGGTGTTAGTATTTCTGTGAGTAACATGCTATCTGCATGCATTATTTAGGTCACTTGTAAAGCTGGGATATTTGGCCTTGTAGTTTCCTCCAGCACTTCTGGACTGAGCATCGGGCCTGTCTGTCAAACTGCTCCATTTAGTTTGGGGCGCTGAGTCTGTGTTGCCTGTATTTCCCCCATTCTTTGGAAACCCTAAAATTTCCTATGTGTTGTTCAAAACACAGCTCCAACATGCCCACAATAACTTACCTATGGGCTGGAGGTGAGGAGCACTCTGCAGCCCAGCCTTTCAGGTAGCCCTCAGGCCCAGGTGTAGTGTATCCATTTTCTGTGTGACTGTCAAGGTTCCTTCCCCACTCTGAACGCTAGAGTACAGATGTGGGGACCTGCATGAAAACCTTCTAAGCTTACTTTTACCAGCTTAGGTTAAAACTTCCCCAAGGTACAAACTATTTTATCCTTTGCCCTTGGACTTTTGCTGCCACCACCAAACGTCTAACTGGTATTATTATTATTAGGAAAGAGCCAGTTTGGAAACGTCTTTCCTCCCAAAATCCTCCCTTACCTTTACACCCCCTTTCCTGGGGAAGGCTTGATAAAAATCCTCACCAATTTGCGTAGGTGACCATAGACTCAAATCCTTGGATCTTAAGAACAATGAAAAAAGCATTCAGTTTCTTAAAAGAAGAATTTTAATAGAAGAAAAAGTAAAAAAGAATCACCTCTGTAAAATCAGGATGGTAAATACCTTACAGGGTAATTAGATTC
Source organism: Dermochelys coriacea (assembly GCF_009764565.3). Lineage (NCBI taxonomy): Eukaryota > Metazoa > Chordata > Testudines > Dermochelyidae > Dermochelys > Dermochelys coriacea. The sequence continues at coordinate 33,831,889 of NC_050079.1, read as the reverse complement.
AAAACATAGAGAATCAATCTAGGCAAAACCTTAAGTTACAAAAAGACACAAAAACAGGAATATCCATTCAGCACAGCTTATTTTCTCAGCCATTTAAACAAACAGAATCTAATGCATATCTAGCTAGATTACTTACTAAGTTCTAAGGCTCCATTCCCGTTCCGTCCCCGGCAAAAGCATCACACAGACCAGACCTTTATTTCTCTCCCCCCTCCTTCATCTTTGTAAGTATCTTGTCTCCTCATTGGTCATTGTGGTCAGGTGCCAGCAAAGTTATCCTAGCTTCTTAACCCTTTACAGGTGCAAGGGTTTTTCCTCTGGCCAGGAGGGATTTTAAAGGTGTTTACCCTTCCCTTTATAGTTATGACAGTGGCTTACAGATAAAGGATGGCCTACTGACTAGGATGCTATTCTGAGACTGAAGAGACCTGACTTCAAACCTCTGCTGTGCCACAGCCCCTCTGTGTGACCTTGGACAGGTCACTTAGGCCCAGATCCTCAAAGGTATTTAGGTTCCTAATTTCTATTGAAATCCTGACTACCATTGAGAATCTAGGCTTTAGTCTCTCTCTCTCTCTCCCCACCTCAGTTCCTCATCTGTAAAATGGGGATAATAGCCCTTTCCTAGTTATGGGATGCTTGTAATAGTAGAATAGAATCATAGAATATCAGGGTTGCAATGCATATGATTTCTACTCATCATATTATTGCATATTAATGACTTTTAGTCTCCTTCAGAAAGAACTTGGTCATTTCTTTTTAATCAGTCTACCAATTGGTCCTACACTCATCACTGAGACTTGGAAAGGACTGTTATTCCCCTGCCAAAAACAACTAAGCATTCATAAAGACTGTTCTGTTTGTCATGATTATTTGTATGTTCAGAAATATTTTATGAAGACCAGCTTTGTACAATAAAATATCTCTGAGGCTCATTTTGTTGTGTGATGTGCATGGGTGTAGCCATTGTATGCACTGGTTAATAACAGGGGCTGTTGTCTTACAAAATCTTAGTCATACACATAGTTGATACATGAGTTAATGGGGTTGCTTCCATAGGTGAGGGGCACAGAAAGTGACCTGTGTTCTGTTATTCTTATTGATCAACAGCCCAGATTCCTTTTCAGGTGAAAAGTCATTTATATTCTGGTTGTTGATGATGAATTATTAAAAAGAAGCTTTTGCATTAAAATCAAGCTTAGTATCAGTTTACTATCAGATAGGGGCTCTATCAGGAAATTGTATCCTTTCCTTCAAGGGGCATTAACTCACTCAGCTAATAGGTATTTTACCATCCATCAGTGGTGCCATTTGAAAGATATGATTAAAATGCTGAGCAGTCACAAAAAATGGGCTCACATCAGTTAAATGTGATTTAAGGAACAGAAATGCAAAGTGTTCCATGTAGACAGAATAACTTCCCTCTGCACCATCTGCTGCGATATTCAAGTGCCCCCAGACTCTCACAGTCAGCCTTGCTGCACGCATGCGGTGGTTATTTATAACAGCTCATGCCTTCCCTCTTCCTGCCACAAGAGGAAATGAAATTCTAAAGGAAGAACATACAGTGAAATACCATAGAAATGGGCTCAGTACAGTGCGTCTAGATTTTCAAATGAAATTCTTGAAGGGTCTAGCTAGCAACATGGGTGTCCCATTACACATCATAATATAAGAAACATCAACTCTAGCTATCTTAAGTATGTATTTCACCCTCATTACCATCATATCTTTAATGTATTTATCCTTACTGAATGGGGGAGGCAACCTAGTGACAGAGGATGTGGAAAAAGCTAATGTACTCAATGCTTTTTTTGCCTCTGTCTTCATGAACAAGGTTAGTTCCCAGACTACTGCACTGGGCAACACTGCATGGGGAGGAGGTGACCAGCCCCCTGTGGAGAAAGAAGTGGTTCAGGACTATTTAGAAAAGCTGGACGAGCACAAGTCCATGGGGCTGGATGCACTGCATCCGAGGGTGCTAAAGTAGTTGGCAGATGTGATTGCAGAGCCATTGACCATTATCTTTGAAAACTCATGGCGATTGGGGAGGTCCTGGATGACTGGAAAAAGTCATGTAGTGCCCATCTTTAAAAAAGGGAAGAAGGAAGATCCAGGGAACTACAGGCTCATCAGCCTCACCTCAGTCCCTGGAAAAATCCTCACTTTGCCATTCTGCATATGGAAAGGGATTAAAGAAGCAGGGAAGGGGCAGAAACTTGCCTCCAGCCCCCAACCCCAACCCCACCCCATGCACCAGCCAGTGCAGTGGAGCCCAACAGAGTGGAAAGTACTCTGCTACTGGTATAAGCCTGGAAGACGTAATTTACCTGTTGAAGCCAGGGGAGAAGCAGAGAAGAAATTGTAGCTCCAAGAGACACAATTTCTTTACTGGGGTAGCACTGCTACGTGCCACCCCTTGTTCTATGCTAGGCAGAAAGTGACAGCCTAGTCCTTCATTTTTTGCAATAATTGAATGCTGGGAAAGAGATTCTCTTTGATGTTGCTGTATGTAATTATATTCTGGCCAATAAATTAAAACATAGACAATCTGCTGCTGTTAACTGGGATGAGTTTATGATCTAGCATTACTCTGAATTTGTCTTTCAGTGTTTTTTCCACCTCCTCATCTGTAAGTGTTGTGGATTCTATCAGATCCATGTTCTCCTTGAAATTGTATTTTACCTTGGTGAGTTTCCACCCAATTAAAGCCCAAAGGCCATCAGTGGTTTGGAGGCTACAGATGGATTTTGTTACAAATAGGGAATCTGGAGATGTCTGGAGATACACACTCTGGGGCCTGAAATCTTCTATCTCTCGTGGCTCAAGGGTAAACAGGTAAACTTTCCTACATATATTTTTGCCCAGATTACTGGAATTAGAGAAATTTTGGTTGGGATTATATTGATTCCTTTTGATTTTCTCAAAGTACCAGATCCCATTGTCTTCCATGAAGCGAAAGATGCCAGGAACCTGGGGCTGGTCTTTCCCAGAAATCAGTTCCATTGGCTGCCACATTTGATAGACCATTCCAAAGCCGCCATCCACTATATAGGCTTTCCCATCCAGGACCACCTTTAGCAGAAGGTGATTAATATGATGATTATATGCATTTTCTTCTGGGCAGTAAACTTTTGCTCCTATAATGGTGGTGTCGTATCCCAGCGTTTTCAGAACCCAAGATAAAAGATGGTTGTTTTCCATGCACCAGCCACCGCGTTTCTTCCTCACTATTTTGTCATAAACTGTTTCTAAGTCTAACTCGATGGTTTCCCCGCAGTGGATGCTGAGGTTTTCAAAAGGAACAGCCCTGATGTGGTGCTGGAATATTGCAGTCAAGGTCTCAAAATCCAGGTTTCTGTAGGAGCCATTATAAGAAATTCTGGTGAAATATTCCGTGATGTTCATGTTACCTGTATGGTGAGTAAAAGAACAATAGTATGTGTCTGAAATGCTTGGATGAGTGTCACCATCCATCATAGGAGCAGAACCTCTTTACACCTTGTTTAAAATGGGTAAATCCCTTGCAGAAAACAAGGAGATGAGTTTGTTTGTTTTACCATTGTGCCTAGTGGCTCCAGGTATGCTAGGCACTCTACATACATGTTTTAAGAGGTACTTCCTGTCCAGAAAAGCTTACAATCTAAATAGACCAGTTAGACAAAGGAAGTGGTATTGTTCCCATTTTTCAGGTGGGGTATTGAGTCAGCGAGACAACTGTGGCCCAGATTATCAAAGATATTTAGGTGCCTACCTCAGGGAGAGTTAGAGGATCTGTGTTTAAAGGATGCACTCAAAGTCATAGTGGGAGCCAGAAACCACACCCTTAACCCCAATCTAGTTCTTTAACTGCAGGGCCAGCCTTCTAGGCACTGCTTGGTTAAATATTTCCTGTGTTATTCATGTTGGTTGGCAGAGGGCACCCATCCCACTGTCTTCTGCTCTTAGTGCTGACAGGAGCTAGAAGTAGATTAGCACTCCTGGTGCTGTGGGCTTTCAGTGAGTCTGGCAGCTCCATTCTCCTCTCCTTTGCAGGAATGAATGGGAGGGGCTCGTTTTCTGCCTCTTACTCACCACCATCCCTGGCGGCTTAGCTCCCCAGCTTTGTGCCTCACTGGTCTAAGTGAGGTGTTCGGAGCAGGAAGGAGACACTCACTTTCCAAAAGAAGGAAATCAATGACCGTGACAGAGTGTCATATCCACAACGGGCTTTTCCCCTCTCACAACATAATGTGAGATACAACAGGGAGGATAGGTTGCCCTTATTCTCCCTACTCACTGTTCCTTCCCACAATCTTCAGAGGCAACCAGCAGGCCCTGTGCCTGGAAGTCAATTGTCAAGGATGGTCAAGTAGATCTACAACCCCTTTACCTGACAGCAGCAGGACCTGGCCCTCTCCATCTGCACTGTTGTTCCTGCCACACTGCCTTTTAGAAACTCTGGGGCCTGAAAGGAAGCCCATAATGCACTGGGATTAGGGAATGCGCCACCCATCAATTCAACACACTCTGGGGACTCCCAAACTTCAGTGTACAAAGGGCAGTGTGGTCAGCAATAAGACCAGGTTCTCCTTCCCACTGCTGGGGGAATGCAAGACGAGCCAGCTAGCAGGAGCTGAAGATCAAATCAAGGTGCGCAGGCTAGCTGGCTGTTCCCAGATTGTAATGTCCTGGGTGGGCAGATATCGCTACTCAAGATCACAGCTCACAGTAAGCAATGCAGGAGGAAAGCCAGGACATGGTGGAGAAAATCCAGGGGATAGGTGGCTCTTTGACAGGGAAGCAGGGATTTTGATATGGACGAATAGGCTGACAGTTATACCCAGCGGACCAAAGAGTTAAAACCACCAAACATCAGCCTACTCTGAGGATCAGATTCAGAATTACAGGTCAGAGCGCACATGATTGATCCGAGAGGCCTCAAACATTCTCAGGTACCTTCTGTGCCTTAAGATAAAGGTGTCCTAAGCCCATGGGATAAAAGTCCCATTGCACTGCTCTCTAGGTAGCACTTCCTCCTTGGTTTACATGATTTGTGTATTTAAAACTTTCTACACTAAGGATATAAGAAGTATTCAATCTGGACAAAGTTATCGGTGTGCAGTACTAAAAAACCCACAAAAACCCCATCATATGAAAGAAATGGGGAAAATACCCCAAATATAAAACAGTATTGTTCCCAATTAGGACAATATGCCGGCAGGGTCAGAAATGTCTCCAACTGGTGCTGTTCAGAATGTATAGAAATATAAATTGTAGCTATCCCAGTATCATTAACCCCAAAAGTTCAAATGTCGGGCCCCCAAAAAGCACACAGTTGGCTTAAAAATCATGAGATTTTAAAAAATAATAAATGTGGGTTCTTTTTCTATATGTTCTGGTACTGGCGCATTTAGAGGTCACATTTTCAAGTTTTTCACAGCAACCATGAGGGCTAGAAAAAATATTTTTAAAAAAATGAGATCTGAGATTGTCAAGTAACAACCTGATTCCAGCTTTGAAAGTTTTAAGAAAACCACCAAATATCACAAGAGTTGTCAACTCTGCTATCCAATTTCAATTCCTTTTTTTTCTTTTTGGGCAACAGTAAGGACAGTATTTTAAATGATTTTTTTTCTACTTTAAGGGAAATCTTACGGTGTTGTTGCTGCTCTAATTTTAAATGTATTGAAAGTATGTTGGCTTAGAAAACAAAATAATATTTATTATTGCTTACAATTATCAGAAGCAGGCATAATATCAGAGGTGTCTGAATCTGTCCGTCTGTCATGGTTATTTCTGGGTCACCTTTCACACTGACATCTGAACCAAGCCAGATGATGTGAATGTGTATTCTGGCTGAGGCTGATAATTGAGAGAATAAGCCAGTAAGTCTGTTACATTGACACAAGAGAAGTCAAGTCTGAAATCGGTTCAACATTCCCTCTCAATTCTTATGCAGTGTAGCCACTTCCTGCAATGTTTGTTCACAGGCCAGATTTCAATGTGCGTTTATGACCAAATCAGCCACAAAAAATTCTGGGTTTTAAAAGTGTCTTACCTGTAAAAACAGTTCAACCACAAGTGTATCAGTTTTCACTCTCGCTTCCTTAGGCAGTAAACCGTCTGGCCTGGTTTTCAGTCCTTTATGCAGTGAAGTTGGGAACAGTTCTCCAGCTTCTCTTGAGAGAAATTCCTTCTTTCATCACGTCACTTTCACTTTCTTCTGTAACTGATCACCAAAGCCAGAGGAGGGAGGAGTTCAGCTGTAATGAGCTAGCAAATTTTGGTTGCACTGACATAATGAGGATTCTAACTCTACTTGTTAGAACACACACTGTTTTGTCTTTTTCAGTGGCTAAATTCACTGGTTGGTTGTGGGGGGAGTGGGAGAGTTATTTTTTTCAATAACATTATAATATCAGAGGGTGATACTTTTTTCAGGAAATTAGGCAGCTAAGTGTTGGTCAGGAATTTAGGGCTGAAAGTTCATAAACAGTTGACCTGAGAAGATTTTCACTATTTTATATGTCACAAGAATGACAAGATTCTAGCACTGTTGAACACAAACATAAACCCTAGTGCAGATTGGGCAGCAAACCCAAATTCTTGTATTGTAGCTTAGTGTCTAATTTGTTATCCTTTGTCTCTGCTACATTTCTTTGTGGATTACATTAGATTTTGTAGAATGTAAGTTCTTTGGGGCAGGGGCTGTGTCTTCTTGGAGCCTCTGGATGCTACTGCTATATAAGAATTAAAGAATAACTACTGCTATGTAGAATTCCCTCCATCACTAAGTATAACTCATACTGCTTTCCACCTAAGGATTAGTATGCATTTTTCTAAGCTAAATCTCATTTTGCTATTTTCCTCCCAAGTCTCAACTATTTCTAGATTCTTTTGTATTAATTCTCTGAGCTCAGCAACATCCTAATTTAATATCAACAAAACATTTCACTAAACTGCTGATTGTGCAGATAAATAAGTTCAGGCACAGATCTCTATGGTAGCCCACTGCACAACCTGTCCCCCATCTCAATACTTTGCTCTTTGTCATTGCCATCTGTGGATGGTCTTTCACTTTATTTGCCTGTGCTCAGGTCCAAGCCACGTTATCATCAAGGGAGCAGGGTGCTTGACATAGGTGGACAACCCCTGGGAAGCTCCATGTTTGTAAACAGACAAAGATAATTGTCCAGATTTCAACACTTAACAGATTTCACTGGCCAGGTTAGATCCTGCCGTACTTACAGAGTCAGAACCCAGTGTTTTACTGGAGAGTAAGCCAAACCCCAAGTAATCAGACAGCAGTGTACTCTAAGCATTCTTCTGCTTTTTAAATCTCACTAGGAATTTCCCCATTTTGGGCGTTATGGGGAAGTGAGGGACTGAGAGCCCTAACTAGAGCCAGGCTCAGTGTAAGCACTGCTAGTCCGACACCTAAAAGAACCCATTTCCCACAGCACAGCCTTTAACTGCCTCCTCCGTGCAGAACATTCTTGATTTCAGGGCAGATCTCTACCCTCTCCTCACACATTTCCCCTTTCATCCCTCTCTTCTCCCTGAGCCTAGTGAAGTTAGTGGGTCTTTCCACTAATTTCAATGGGCACTGGATCATGACCTGAAAGAACCTGCTTCCCAGTGATCTTTCAACACAGAGGGAAAGGCTGGCCACAGCTCTCATCAGCAGCTTCCCTTCAGTCCGCTACAAAGTGTCATTCAGGAGCAGCACAAGGTGCTTGCTCCATCCCCCAGGTCAGAACCCCCTGACTCTGCAGCATCCCCAGCCCTGCTAATCAGCATGCTCAGGATTGGGTTCAAGAGGCGCATGCTGACCCCTCCTAGGGCAGCTGAGCTCCTGGGCAGCAGGCACACTGATGGCGGTGGGGACTATTCTTTTACAGGGTAACCCCACCCGCTCAGCATTGCGCTCTGACCCTCTCTAGCGGCGGCTTGGCCTGAGAGCGATGAGCCTGCTGCTGCATTGGCTTACAAAGAGAAGCCTTCTAGTAGAGGCTTATGCAAAGAACCAGAGATGCCCAGGTTTGATGGCCCAGCTGGGACACAGGGTAGGTATAACAGGCTCACCACTCTGAGGTGAACAGAGGGCCCTCTGATTCCTTACTAGGGATGATCGCAGGGTCCAGTCCTGCATTCCTTGAATACTTGAAACATCTATTGCCATCAGAGCAGTCTGGGTGGATGAGGAATGGCAAAGTGGGACTGTGGCAACCCCCACGAAGGCATTAGGATTCAGTCACCACTGTGGGTCTTAAACAGGGTGCTATTGGAACCCCTTGGGGGGGTTAAAATGACAGCAAGCACCCCCCGCTCAATGCAGCAGGACACAGCCGAGTCTTATGAGTCCAAACAGTCCACATTCAGACTCTGTCCCCGCCATGTGTGTCTTAGTGCAGGGTCTCCCCAGCCCAAGATCCAGGCAGAGCGTTCTCCTGCCTGGGATTTCCGACTGATGTGCAGTCTGTGGGAATTAAAGCACAATCACTGTCTTTAACAACCTGGCATTATAGTGACCATGAAACTGTTCTATAATTGATATTTGTCTTCACAGGAAATTGTACAGCTCTAGCTGTTTATACAGATACATTTAATAAATGGGCAATTGCAGATCTTTGCTACATTCAGTTTCTCCAATTTCTCTTACTGGGGATGGGCAGGTGATCTGGTTGTTTCTCTGACCACAGAGAACTCTTTATTAACCACATTCTCTCGTATTTCAGGCTGAATAAACATGTTATTTGTGATGCATTCACATTAACCAGGTCTGATTGTAATCATTCTTTAAAAAAGAAAAGGAGGACTTGTGGCACCTTAGAGACTAACAAATTTATTTGAGCATAAGCTTTCGTGAGCTACAGCTCACTTCATCAGATGCATTCGGGGAGTGGGGAGATTTATCTACACACACAGAGAACATGAAACAATGGGTTTTATCATACACACTGTAAGGAGAGTGATCACTTAAGATGAGCTATTACCAGCAGGAAAGAGGGGGGTGATGTAAATCTCCCCACTGTATTTTCCACCTAATGCATCCGATGAAGTGAGCTGTAGCTCACAAAAGCTTATGCTCAAATAAATTTGTTAGTCTCTAAGATGCCACAAGTACTCCTTTTCTTTTTTGCGAATACAGACTAACATGGCTGCTACTCTGAAACCTGTTAATCATTCTTTGCATTCTTAAGAATTTGCAAGCCTGTTTTCAATAAATCATAGGGTTGGTCATGTTATTACATCCATCAGCATTTTAATTCATTCTCTTACCTATTTTAATAATCAAATTCTGAAAACTGTGTGATGAAAATGCTCTCTAGCAACAAATATATATTCTTCTGTTACCGCTGGTACCACTGTGAAATCTTAATGCTCACTAGATGTCACTATAATTTTACTTGGTCTTCACACCTAACAAACTGATGCAATTCTCTTGCACTCTGATAGGTTTATGTTAAAGGCCCCTTAAAAAAACATTATTAGTGATCAAAAAACTATTCCAAATATAAAGTTTACAGAAAAGAAAGTTGTCTGTAGTGATGTTGTAGCCATGTTGGTACCAGCATATTAGAGAGAGGTGAGATAATATCTTTATTGGACCAACTTCTGTTGGTGAAACAGACAAGCTTTCCAGCTATACAGAGCTCTTCTTCAGGTCTGGCAAAGGAACTCAGACTTAAACACTTGCCTTTGGTTGAGCCATTACCAGTAGTTTTGAGGCTGAGTTGATGTGCAAGGAACTACCAATTTTTTATAAAGAGCCTTGGTGGAGGACTTGATAGCCCAGATTTTGAGTGTGTCAATTTCTTCAGACCCAGAATGTGACTGGACACAATTTACTTTTTTCTAATGTACTTATAACCCATGTGAGTACTTACCATACTGATCCAGATGGTTCCTATACACCTCAGGGTTAGCTATTGGACTTTGGACTTGTGCTGTAGAAAGAAGAAACTATTTGCATTTGAAAAGACCTCTTCTCAAACAGCAAAGTTCCAAGACAAAAGTCACTTTTGTCAACACAAACTTTGTGTCTTATTTTTGTTTAAACTTGACTTGTTTTTAAATCAGAAAATGTAGTTCCTGGAAAGTATTCCTATAAATGGATTAGGAAACACAGAGTCAGCTCTGTTTATTGAAGGTAATCTATTGAACTTTTTAAGGAAATGGATTTACAGATTAGTTTATGGCTCCATTTCATGCATGAATGACGTATCTATAAATCGAGAGACATGATGGATGAGGTAATATTACTGTCTCATATCCTGAAATCAACAAGGCTACAACAACACTGCAAATATCTGTATGCTGTAAGGCACTGATGTCCAGAAGATGGTGAATATATATGGTATAAACCAAACCCTAACTCCAGGGGTGCTGGAACAATTTGTATAGAGGGAGTGCTGAGAGCCATTGAACCAAACTGTAATCCCTGTACACACAGGCGCTGGCTTCTAATTTTCCCTAGGGGTAGGCAAACCCTGCTCAGCCCCAGGCTCCACCCGAACTCACCCCTTCCTCCAAGCCCCCACCCCGCCTCTTCCTGCCCCTGCTCCACGTCAGCCCCACCCCCACCCCATCCCTTCCCACAAGGCGCCACCCCACCTCTTCCCAGCCTCTTTCCACCCCCTCCCCCGAGCGTGCCCTGTCCCCGTTCCTCTCCCTCCATCCCAGCACCTCCTGCACACCACTGAACAGCTGTTCCATGGCATGCAGGAGGCGCTGGCAGGGAGGAGGAGGAGTTGATCAGTGGGGGCTGCAGGCGGGTGGAAGGGGAGCTTGGCTGCCGGTGGGTGCTAAGCACCCGCTAATTTTTTTCCATGTATGCTCCAGCCCTGGAGCATCCATGGAGTCGGCACCTGTATATGATGAAAACCACAAGCACCCCCAGTTCTAGCACCTGTGCCTAACTCCTTTTCTTTACAGAGCTTAGTTCAGTGGGCTGTCTCTGAACATTAGACCACACTGCCTCTCGGATGGTCCAAGGAGCTCGGAAAATAGTATTTCCCTGTCATCATTAGCAGTAGTGGTCAGACACAAGGTTTGTAGTGCTGTAACAGTGTTGGGGCAGAGGACAGTCCTCGAACCAGCAGCAGATACAAAGGAGGAGACTAGAGAGAGCAACTCCCCAGGATGCCCCTGGCATGAAGAGTTATGGGCCGAAACTGAGCTATGGAGGTGACCACCTCCCACCAGCGGTGATTTCTATGGGTGAAGAATGAGTGGACCCCACAAGCGGAACCTGGAGGATTACAAAGGGAGCCCCGCCGGGCAGCTCCTCCAGTAAGGAGGGAAAGAAAACACCTTCCTCTCAGGTAAGGGGGGAGATGTGTGACAGAGTCCTGGGAAACTGCTACTGAGGCAGCACTCTGGGCACCGTAACAACAGCAGTTGCTCTGGAGTAGCCCTGATCAGGAAGAGCTGTGCCTGATTGGTGGCCTGGGAGGAGGGTTAGCTAGCTAGCCCTTTACCCAAGAAGTAGAAAAGGCCACGTGTGGATTAATTCTCATATAAACCTGAAGAAAAAGGGAACCCTAAGCTATTGTTTAGTAGTATTTACTTGCTGAACCAAACTATAATATTCACGGACACGGGCGGAACCCACCCAGGAGCATTTAACAAACACATGGTGATATCCTATATGCAATTTCCCAGTATAAGGGACAAAGAAAACGACTTGGATGAGAGACTAATTGTGGACGACAGGTTTCAGAGTAGCAGCCGTGTTAGTCTGTATCCGCAAGAAGAAAAGGAGGACTTGTGGCACCTTAGAGACTAACACATTTATTTGCGCATAAGCTTTCGTGAGCTGCAGCTCACTTCATCGGATGCAACTTCATCTGGTGAAGTGAGCTGTAGCTGACGAAAGCTTATGCTCAAATAAATGTGTTAGTCTCTAAGGTGCCACAAGTCCTCCTTTTCTTTTTAATTGTAGATGGTAACTAACCCCCATACACGCTGACTCAGTCAGCAAATGCAGGAGTGGCATGTCAGGGGTTAATTTTGATCGAGGAATATGTGATGTCATTTATTTGTATTTAGAAATGGCAACATAGAAGTATTACTAAGGAATAGTTGATAGAGGGTTTAATGTTGAAATTGAAAGACCTACATTTTATAAGGCCAAGAAAACCTCTGGGTGATCTTTGAGAGGTGCGAATTAGTGCTTTGTTTCCTTTCTGGTGATTAGTTTACAAGTTTATGCTGCCTACTGGAACCCTTATCTATTCTTTGGAAAGAGCAATAAATTGTGTGAAAGGAGGACAGCCAGACAGCCTTCTTTCATCCTTGAAACTATCCCAGCTGTGAAGCTCACAGGGAAGAATTTATCCTCTGTTTGACCCTTCTGTGGTTGTTTTGGTTTCTACCTTTTTTAAGTTGTACAGATTCCAATCATTTTGAATCTAAAGGGATTGATACCTTTCCAAGATCATAATATTGCATTGGTAATTGGTATAATATGAAATATGTGACAACAACAAAGTAAATACCCACTGTAGACATCTCATGTACTGTATAGGGATAATAAAAGACTACCATAACCTAGGCATCTCTACCAGACAGACAAGTAACTATTCTGGCAGATTTGCTAAAGTTGCTTTTAAGAGAGTCATAATTAAATCTTGACCAAAGATGCTGGAAGAGCAAGATAGCAGTTGGTGTTGACATAAAACAGGTCCTCAGATTGGCTGAGGACAACTTTTGCTTGTCTCTAAACAAGCAGAACCCCAAGGGTCACTCACTAGTACAAGCCATCATTTAAAACACTCCTGGTAAGATGTAAATCAATATAAAAGTTTTTGGTGAAGTCCTCAAGATTTTCAAGTTGGGAACCACTAGATTAAGTGTAACTTTTATCATCTTTGTAAAATAAAAAAACAATGGCCCAAAGAGAGATTGTGATGGTTATGTGAGAAATCAAATTGACAACAAATATTTCTTTGTATAATTATATCTGAAGTTCTAAGTATAGTGCTGTGGTTAAATTTCACTAAATATGCAAGTTAAAATAGTTATACATTTAATTGTAGTTAGTTACTATTGTTTTAAGAATTGTAATAAAGTTGTTTAGTAGCAGTGAGATGTTGAGTTACATATACATGCTTTTACATATGGGAGTGTCCTTTAACAATTACATGGAGTTATGTTTTCTTATTAGAAAATAGTATTAATTATAATCATTATAATTTATTGTATTAATTTTGGTTAATGAACAAATGTTTAATTTGAAATGAAAAAAAGCATTTTAGTGTTTGGCACTGGAATGTTAATTTGATAGCTAACTCTGGAAGTTATCTAATGTAGAACAAAATTGGGTATCAAATTTCCCATGCTGGAGGCTGGAATAAATAAACTCACCCGGAATCACTGTTCCCTCTAAGCTGTGCGCGTATGCACACGCACACAGATCCTAAGCCCCACACACATGGAGAAACACTGCGCGCACAAAAATTTGCACAGAAGACATTTTTTGCGCACACAGCCTGTCAAAAATTAGGGGGAACATTGCCTGGAATTAAAGTTAGTTTTAAGGTTAAAGGAACTTTTAAGAGTATAGTACTATTCAATACACTACAAAAAGTATAGTACTATTTCAATATACTGTTACAACTTCTTGTTGAATATAACAATAAGAATTAAGAGAAAACAGAATTAAAATAGTAATAATTCAGTTTGTATTATATTTTCAATTGTCATTGAGAGTTCTGGTATTCTAAAAGGAACTAAGGGCTTGTTGACACCGGAAATGCTTCAGCATCCCAATTGCAGTGCTGTAGTGGTGCCACTGTAGGACTTCAGTATAGATACTACATATGCTGATGGGAAGAGTTCTCCCATCAACATAGGTAATCCACCTCCTCAAGAAGCAGTACTAGGTCAGTGGACGAATTCTTCTGTCAACCTTGAGCTGTCTACACTGGGGGTCAGGTCAGCTTACCCACGACACTCAAGGGTGTGGATTTTTCACATCCCTGAGTGTCACAGCTGGGTCAATCTAATTTTTTAGTGTAGACCAGACCTAAGAATATGTCAAAAGACAAACCTTGATGAGATTGTGATGGCATCGGCTGAATGATGGGAAAGAATGCATAATACCTGACTTGTTTATGTGATAAAATGTATCACCTGTTGTCTGAAGGAGGATCATCCCCAAAATTTGCATTGTTCAGTGGTAAGTGTCAACAGTGGAAACAGATAATAAAAGATGTGATCCAAACTTAACAGTGCAGATGAATGGAAAACGTATTCATAAAAAGCAGATTCTACCACCAGTTGGTAGAAGAGCAGCCTCACCTGAAAATCCTGAGCAAAGAATCTTTTTGTTCTGGATACAGAAAGTTCTTCCCACTTCCTTTAGAAGTAGTCGTGAAAGGTCAACTTTCTTGCCCTAAGAAAGAGGAATTTCTTTAACTGAGTCCTTCATAGACAAAACTTATGGAGGATTCGGGTGCACTGGTCCAAAGCTGCCTTGAGAAAAAGAAACTTTCCTAAAGGAAGGACAATCCAGTGGTTAGGCTGTTAGCCTGGGATTCAGAAGACCTGCATTTAATTCTCTGCTCCACCATTGAGTGGGTAAGTCATTTAGGGATACATCTATGCTGCAATAAAATACCCGGGGCACTGAGTCTCAAAGCGTGTATCAACAGACTTGGGCTTCCGGGGCTCAGTCTGCATGGCTTAAAATTGCAGTGTAGACAATCAGGCTCGCTCCAGCCTAAGACTGAACATCTACATTGCTTTGTATAGTCCCACAGCCCAAGCTATAGGAAAGTGAAGCGGTCTAGCTCTCAGTGCCAACAGTTCCGGTAAAACACCAGAGTTAAAGGGTTCATTTTCATTATCTCTGATAGTTTAATTGTTAATCTGCAGCCATTCCAGCCAAAATCCAATGTCCAAAGATTTGCAGTAATGCTCATAATACCAAACAGGAGCTTCTGTGACTTTTATTCACAATTGGCACAAGCTCATGTGAGAGCAGCAAAATATACAATAGATTTTTGCAGCACATTCCAAAAGTTCATGGCATTAAAGCCTAATTTTCAAACCCAGCCTCCATGTGCAAGCAATTGTGTGCATCTATACCCAAATACATACACACACTGGCATGATGCCCAATTATTTTTGTATGTGCAAATTCTAGGACCTGCACCAATGTATGTGCTCATGTGTAGGTATGCATGAATGCTAGATTGTGCACACATAAAAGGGGGCCAAGTGCACACATAAAAGGGGGCCCTACCATTGAAAATCAGGCAATTAAATGTTATCATTTAAATCTGTATCTCTGCTAGGCCTGCCAGCCAGAGTAGAAATTAGTGCTAATTGGGCTGTGAGTCACGTGGGTATGTGTCCATTGGAGGCAGAACTGAGATCTGGCAGTATCCCAACACACTACACCTAGACTAGTGAACAGCCAGTGTATCCAGTCACCACCAATCTGGAGCACAGCTAAACCAATATATCCTAGAACTGAAAGATTCTATGTCTAATGGCAAACCACCCCAAGTCAGCTGGCCCACCAGGGTGTTAAAATATACTATTAAAATGATGTATGTATCCTTACACTGGATCAGCTCTTAAACTGATTGACACCAGCTGATCTCCACTGACTTCTGTGGAGCTACTCCTGTTTGTGAATCTGTCCCACTGTGTTTACTCTCCATGGGTCAATTTTTCCGCAGGTTTCACTAAAATTGCTGTCACTTACCCTGTCTCTGCCATGAATTTGGCTCTGTTTCCTGCATTTCTTCTTGCCACAGGTACACAAGAGGGAAACTATTATATCCGCAAAAATCAATCCCATGTGCCTTGCCCAAGACGAAGAGTTTGTTTTCTCTTTAAACTGATCATCTTTGTTCTTTTGTAACACAAGTTAAGCAGGTTCTCTGAGCCTAAGGAAATCTATGTGAGCATTTCATCTAGCTTACTTGCCTGTACAGAGTCAATAACTGAAAACACTTTCAAAGTCAACTCCACTTTAATCTCCATTTTGTCCTAGTACATTACCATGGCTCTGTTGTAAAAGTGTAATATATGGCATTTGAAATGCCATGGATGATATAACACCATTGATTATTTTTCAATCGGAGCCTCACCATTAAAGTCATTGGGAAGTGCAGTTTAAAAATCAGTGGTGTAATATGGTCCCATCAGACCCACCATTCCAACCAATAGAGGTATCTGTTCATTCTACATTCCCAAAGGATCCACAGTATCTATCCCTTAGCCTCAGGATATCTGTAACCAGCTTTGTTATAGAAGTGAAGATTTTTTTTCTCCTCTAGCGTTATCCTGTTTCTCCTCTTGGAACCAAAACTATTCATCCCAGGGCAAGAAGTACTGGAGACATTCTTATTTAAAAGATCTTTCCAGTTCCCCTTCTATCACAAGATCCTTTTAATTACGGAGGCCCTGTTGTCTTTCAAGACAAGTTAGACAAAATAGTCTGTAAAAAGCCAAGCTCTTCTGAGCTAAATTCAAAATTGTTTTCATTTGCTTGGTGAAACATAGTGTCTAAGTACAAAAGAAATTGTGCATGGCTCAGAACTTAAGTCAAGACCGGCACCTGTAAAAATGAAATTCACTGATTGCTTTGACTTGCAAATGTTTCCACTCAGAAAAGAAGCTTTGGTTCAGTTTTTGGGGGTCTTCATCAGACACTGGGACTACCATCCAGGTGCAATTTGACTAAATAATATAAAAAGAAATGTGAAACTGCTGACGTATATGATCAATTCTTCTTGCATAAATACAGAAGAGCAAAGGATTACTTAGATACTATATTCCGGTAATATGTGATCTTGGGATTAGCGTGCTGATTTAAAACATGCATGTTTACACATTCAGTCTAATAATAATATGTATGTTATATGCACTGGCAAGTGTCCAGATCTTGCCACATCATCCTCTGTAACTCCTCTAAGAGTGGAACTTGTCTTTCTGGTTTAGATCCTCAGAGGTATTTAGACACCTAACTCCCACTGAAATCCCTACAGCTCAGACTCTCATCCAGTCCGTCATTATCTCATGTCTTGATTACTGTCATTCTCCCCTCTAGCTTCTTGTTTCCTACACTGCACCCTTCACTGGTTATTAATATCATTGTGTGATGTAGATGCAAGCATCTGATGCAAAGTTATGGACATCAATTGAAATTATAATTCTTAAAATGTGTTTTCCAGCCACGCAGGAATTAACCCACCTTAGACAAAGGAATGTCATTTCCCAACCTGAAAATTACTTCCAAAGTGCTTGGAAAGACAATGAGAATGTATTTACATGCCACATAAACAGACTCATCAAGCTAACAAGGATGTGAAGGCAATTGTTACACTATGGGTGGGGGGAAGGAGATTGGCAATCACATGTCTAATGTTCATTCAGTTGCACTAGAGGGGGCAGAAACTAAATAATTTGCATTTTAGCAGACAACCGAAGCAGGGGAAGATACAGCAGAACACGCCCTTCAAGACAGACTCCATGTTGCCTACTTCGCAGCTGGAAATAGACTTTTGTCTGGATATCTCCTTCAGAAGAATCCTCTTCAAAGATTCAATGGACGATAAAAGAGAGGGGTCCAGAAACTCAATTTATCTATCCTTCACCTAAGAAGACAAGGGTACCAGCCTTTGACTTTGGAGGATAGATCCTGATCCAGGAGCTCCATCAGCCATTTTGATGGAAACACATGCTGAGAATTTTACCTTGAACCAAGTTTACCTTGCTAATTTTTAGTCAGTAGAAAGCATTTTATCTATATTTCTCTTGTCACAATTGCCGACTTTAACCTTTATGCTTGTACTCCTAACACCTCTCTCTTTGAAATGAAAATTCACTTGTTTTACTTTTAATCTAAACCAGTCCAGAGCTGTGTTTGAACTGAACATTTTGGTAACTCCAGTTAAAGTAACAGACTGTTGGATGTTGACTCTTTAAAGAGCAATGAACGTTACCATTCCACTGATTGTCCAGGACAGGGCTGGATATTTCATAATACGTGTTTGGGGGAAAATTCTGGGCTGGGGAAAGTGTGAAGTCAGTTGTTAACCAAGACTAGTGGAGACCAGTGGAAATCCGTGGTATTGCAGGCAGGCTTCTGGATCCAAAACATTGGACCAGGGCTGCCCAATACACAGACATAGAGTGCATGTTTGTTTCTGACTGTGGACATCCCCAGCAGAGAGCTACAGTAGCAAAGTTTTAAGGCACTAGTTTTAAGGTTATAGGGTCAGAGTTGACAACTCTCCACTGGTCTGGATTGCACCTCAGAATGTAACACACATCACATCAATGCTATTTCATCTAATGAAGGTTCCTAGTGTAACCCCTCACTCACCATAAATCAGTAAACTTGCCCCTCTCGGACCAATTTAAGACCTAGTGTAAGTGGGCGTAACTCCTTGGATTTCACTAGCTCCACATGCACTGCTCAAAAAATGAAGAAGAAAAACCACAAAGACTAAATGTCAGACATTTGGGAGAAAAGGAGAATTGTAACAGAGAGCCAGATCCTCTCCTACTTTCTGGTTGTTTGTACTGCTCAGGTATTGCCACACAGTCAGCAATATGCCCTAATGAGCTGGCTGGAGATTATGCCTGTTTAGGGGAATCCCCAGGAGGCATAAAGTCAGTATAGCCAGTTCTATGCCAGCAGCTTCTGCCCCCCTACACTGCAGGCATGTGGGCAGGGAGGAGAAGCTGGGAGTTGAGTCACTGCAGTGATCCTGAACCTGATCTAAATTTTACCTGAGCCAGGCTCTGGATCGAGCACAGTTTGAGCAGAAGTCAGGATGTGCCCTATATCGCTCCCAGGAGAGAATTCTTCCAGAGTGGAGCCAGGAATCTGAGTAGGGGAAATAGTAGGGCTGGATTAACTTGTAATTCCTGGCATGAATGTGAAGAGAATGCACTGGAGAGAACTGAGAAATCATAGCAATGTGCTTATTTTTAAAGCAAAATAATTTTTTCCTTTCTTTACAGAGCCATTTGGGTTGCGGGTGGATAAGTAGCAGAAGGAATTACAGGTGGGTTAATTCTTCTCTCACTTATCCTCATGCAGGTGCAGAGCAAGGAGGAGCACCACTGAAGTCAATGGAGTTATACCAATGTAAGTTAGAGAGGGATCTGGCCCTATACGGTGCCTAGAGGATGCAGGTATTTTGCACTCTGAAGATGACAAGCACTGGATAAGTGCTGGGTATTATTATTTATTATTAGCTGTCAGTAATCACAGGTTTTGAATTCCTTTCAAACTTTTCTTTTAAAAACTCTGCCTTCCTTCCGTCTCTCCTCTGCCCCCCCCCCCCCCGAGAACTCCTCCTTCTTGGAGTGCGTCAACCAACTTTATAGACATGTACTGGTCCATTTTGTTGCTCTGAAGGCCAAACCCATGATGGATGGCTGCAATTGCATCACATCTATCATTTGGTTACATTGCTTGGACTAGTATTGAAACATTTTTCATCAAGATCACTTTGTAAAAAAATGTAACCAACAGAGAAAAACTAAAGGACTAAACCAAGTTAAATAATAAAAGTGAAATCTTGGCTCCTGATCATGTATCGGAGACTTTTCTTATTGAGTTTTACTGGGAAGGGAGGGGATTTAGGTTTTTTTTTTAGAACCAAGAGTAAAGTGTTCAAAAATGCCTAAATGACTTAGGAACCTACAGGCTTGTCTGCATGACAAATCCACACTGATTGAACTAAAGGTAAGGAGTGATTTTAAACCAATGTCCTTAGCACTGTGCAAACCCCTGTTTGAATGAGTGACTTATTTCTGTTTAGCTTAAGTTGATTAAGAATCGGCTTAAACTAAACAAAAATATGCCACTTTTAAACCAAAATGAGTGTCCACACAGGGGCAGAAAGAAGGATCATATGAGGAAAAAGTCTAGGTGGGTAAACTCTTCCCATCAGAGCTGAAGACAGGTCAGTGAAGAAATGGAATGGTTAACCTTTGATCTCTAGACCTCCACTGGTACATGTAATTTCTACAGTATAGTCGCCTGTGTTCTCTCATTACTGATTCAGTCAGGTGTCAGCAGTGCTTTCTGGATATCCATAGTATTTCTCCAGGGCATTTGTGCTCTTTTACATTTGGAGTTAATAGGTAGGCAATTGCCTACCCAGCCTCTGAAAGTCCTGAGTTCTGAGCAGTACCTTCGGTGACATTAGTAGCAATGGGCATATTAATGTTCTCGAGGTCTGTGAACTCTTACATGCTTTATATTCATTGGCTTCTTTAAATATTTACATGTATCAGTAATAATTGCTGTTGGCGCTGTATTTACAGCATCTGTCATGCGGTGTTTGTTTTGTTCTTAGTGGTGCAGTGACTGACTGAATTCCCAGACTCTTCTCCTCCCCTTGACTAATGGAGGACGGACTGCTCTGTGACTGTGTTCTTACCGACAGGCTTGGAAGCACTTTGCCTAAAGAATAATTATGGAAGGAAATTACTGTGCTGGATCTTTCCTCTCAGAAAAGTAATGAGGCATAGGTGATGCATGGGTGGGGAGAGGGGGATCATGGGGGGGGTCAAGTGCCTTCCCAGATTTCTTGGGGTCGGGGCTGGAAGAGGAGCTCTGTCCTCCTCTGGGGCTTCCCCCCCCCCCCCGCAGCATGCTCAACTCCCATCCCTGGCAGCAATACCCGGGTGGGGAGCAGCCTCTTCTCACGCCGGCCGGGGGGGGCTAGAACAATTGGTATTGTGGAGGTGCTAAGAGTCATTGAACTGCACTGTAAACCTTGTATCTGATGGAAAACACTTCAAGCCAGGGGGTGCGGCAGCACCCCCAGCATCCCTACCTCCAGCACCTAGGACACCAGTCACTCCGTGTTGCTGCTCTGTGCAGTGTGGCGGCTGCCTGCGAGAGCCCAGCTGGGGATCCTGACTTCTCTGCTTCCCGCCCAGAGCTGGCTGCCAGGGACAGGGGCTGAACATGCTGGGGGAGAGTTGGAGGTGCAGCGGGAGAAGGACAGCACCCCCAGGTAACTCTGGTGAGGAGAGGAGAGCGCGGTGGTCCCCTGGCTAGGCACACGTTGGGGGGGCACTAGGGAAGGCTCTGGGAGCAGGTTCTCTGACATCTGCACAACCAGGGCCAGGGCTGGCCCCAGCCAGGCCCAGAGGCATGTGCTCCCTGCTCTTGTGGCTCCAGCCCCCCAGGAGCCGGCAGGATTGGCTGCTCTGGCCCAGGGAGGTGGGGCTGGAATTCCTCCCAGAGGAGACATGTTGAGCGGTCACATGTCCTCCTCTTTACATTGGCCCCTCCAGGATCAGGAGGCACCCATCGTCTGTGTAATGAGGGAAAGAGTCAGCCCTTGGCAACAAAAGCTGATCCCATGATCTCAGGAAACACTTTCTAAAACATGCACTTGGTTGTTGTGAAAGTCACTGGTGTGATAACTGTGCAATTTGAAGTTCTCTGTCAACACCCCAGTAGCAATGCAAGATTCTCCCTCAAGGTCAGATCAAAGTGTATCAACACAGACCACTAGTGGTTACAGAGAGCATTTCAGCTTCTAGGCCTGAGTGTAAAACTGGAGTAATGCCAGGAGGAATCAGGCCTGGGGATTCTGCAGAGATTGCCACCTTGACTGCTGGTGATTAGCGACCATTCTGCTGATCATTTTGGGAATGAGGAGACAAGTCCATATGGCTCCAATTCATTCCCTTCAACCTCCAATCAGCTGCCAAACAATAATAGAATTGGTCCCTACCAACCTAACCATGACTAGCACAGTAGCAATAACCCTCGTAACATGCACTGTGACTGGCTTCTTGCCCTACGTCAGAAGGTCAAGTTCAAAGAGATGATGACTCCAGTCCAACTTAAAATAGGCGTGAAAATGCTTGTTAAGTTATACATGGCCGCATCTATCAGTAAGTACCTTCGCTCTGAGGATCAAGATGTTCAGCTGATTTAGGCCACCTGGGTTGGTAGGACTGGAACAAGATGACTGACTTGCAGGAAGTATACTAAGCACTCTGAGGAGAGGCAGCTGCCAATAAAAGTGACAGAAAGCTGATACAAGATGGTAATACAAACAGAACATGGACTATGATAAGACCTGCCCCAGGACATAAGCTACAGTCTGAGGTGAAGTTCCAGTGTGTTAACAGAGTGAAGTACAGAGTGCCCCATTGCATTCTTAATAAATTGTGTCTGGTTGAACTTTTACTCGATGCACACAGTGAGTTAAAGTTTAATCACTTGCAATTTATCACCCTTGGCTATTAATGCCATGTTTTATCAGCTTCTTATCTCCACAAGCCAGCCTCTCCCTAATGTAAAATACTGATACAATTAGCAAGAACATCTATTAGTTAAAGCATTTCAGGTTGGTCCTCAAAGTTGCAGAAGCAGAGCTATTAAAGAGAATTTAAGGCAGAGGCCAAAAACATAGAATCCTTTTTTCTTTTGCAATCCAGCCTCTTTGTGCACTGCTCTGAGGACATGAAGTGGCTGGAAAGGTAGTAGCTCTCCCCAGTTAGGGATTCCCCCAGCCGGCAAAGCTAGCTCCTTCACCAGCCCTTTTCACAGACCAGGGGACAGGAAGGGTAGGGGACAGGTATAGGCAGAACATAACCACACTGCTGAGGACGCTAGCCAGCAAAAACTTAGAGCAGACGCTAGATGGCTCTAAAGGACCTGGGGGCAATATGTTTTTAGTCCCAGAATCAGAGGGCTGCAGGGGGCTTCTTTGCAATGCTTCTTTCCCCAACTGCAGCCAGAAGATAGGGGGTGAGAGAAGAATCTGGGTTACTGTCTTCAAAGCATGTTTGAGTGCGTGGCTTGCGTTCTTCCACCAGCGCTGCTCTTCTTCACATTGCTTTCACTGCTCTTCCCTTTGTGGTTTTGTCCCCAGCTCTCCTCTATGTCCTCCCACAAATACTTCTGAGGACGGTGAGAAGCTACAATAGCCCCAGTAATTTAAGCAAAGCCAATGCCAGTCAGTAGAAAACATTTGCTAATGGACATAAACTTTGCTCGATGCCTGTTCTGCCACTGACTCTCTGGGCCAGGTTCATTGACTTCATCAGCAAATATTTGCTTTGTGGGACAATTTAATTTGTTTCTGAAGCTCTTACAATTTTGAGTTTAGCTGAATAATCTTTTATGATGTTGATCTCCATTGTTGACTTGACTATGTTGTTTAGTTTGTTCCCCTCTGATCACAAACTGTGCCCTTGACTGAACAATAAAATGGAAGCTCTCACATCACTGGGTTGGTTTTTGGGGTTTTTTTCTTCTTTTCTTGTTGGTTAATTCAATTCCCCTGCTCCATGAAAGATGATGCCCACTTCTTTTTAACTGAACAATGAATGTACAGCGCATCCTAGGACTCAACAGTTGCACCCCCATATGTTCATTTTCACCATGCCTGGATACAGTAAAACCAGGCAGATGTTCACTCCAGCATGGCATTGGCTGTTGTTGATAGGTGGATGTTCTGCACTGTTATAAGAGAGCTCAAGCTATGGCTGTCAACTTCCCAGCACAGCCTAGGTGGGGGCCAAAACCCACAATCTCTGTCACAGGGAGGTTGGCCCTTTACAGAGATATGGGCCTCAGCCCCGTCTGGGACACAACCAACTTGCCTCCCCAGCAGGGGAAAATGGGTCATGTGACCCAAACAAACTTTTAGGGTAGATAAGGGAGAGGCCTGGGCAATGACCGGGAGAGACTTTGGTAGAGGAAGAGATAGAAATGTCGAGGGAGATGGACTTCATCTCCAGCTGTCTGATGTGCCGGGAGCGCTGGGAGGACGGGACCAGTTATTGTCAAAGATCAGTCAGCTGAAAGGGGAGGGGAAGGACTGTGGAGTGAAGAACAGACTGGCAAGGGGCAAAGGAAGAAATAAAGTTTGGACTGCAGAGAGTTTGCCTCAGGATGGGCAAGGATCTGGGGAGTGGATAGTCACAGGGTGACTGGCCCGTTGAAGGGAGATGAGTCTCAGCCCCATCTGTTAAAGCAGCCAGCGTGCCTCCCCCTGTGAGGGAAATGAGTCAAGTGACTCAATCAGGGGGAGACCTAGGTTGTGACAGAAAGGGGAGAGAGACTTCTACAAAGGCCTGGAGAAGGCTTGTGAGGAGACTCTGAGATCCCAGGGGAGCAAAGACTCCAGCTAGGCAGGGCTGGGAGTGGCTGCTCAGGAAGGAGCAGCCAACAACCCAGAGGAGCCCAGGAGGAGACAATTCTATGGCCCAAAGAATACTCAGAATGGTGCTCAGGCTAAATAATCTAATGATCCCTTCTGGCCTTAAAATCCATGATGAAAAAATGCCTCTAGAAAGCATGTGGGAAACTGAGTTGAAAGGGAGAAATACATCCCTGGCAGAACACCACTGACTTCACTGGAATTACACCAATACATTTTTACATGTGCAGACCCTAAAAATATGGGTGGCCTTTCATCTCCCAACAGCAGGAGGGGAGATTGACATCCCAGCTGCAGGAACGGCTCACTCTGGTTTGCTCTGATTTTTGTTTGTAAGCACACGCGATCTCCTGACTAGGACAACTTGCGTTTCATGCAAACAGCCGGCAGACAAAAGGAACAAGAGGGCAGTTCTCTAGAGTACTCCAAACGTTTTCTGCTGGTCTGGTGTCAACAGCTGCCAAATCCAGCCACTGGAGTCTCCCTCTACAGAGAGGAATATTTCTGTGCTGTGGAGGCACCATAACAGGTCCTATGAAATCCCTGCACAGGAAAAGTGGGTGTGGCCAGGACACTTCTGAATCCAGCTAAGCCCAGCTGCCATAGCAGCCCTTGGGGGCCATTAACCTTTTGGTGCTGAAGAATCTGGCGTTCTCTGTCACCACCAAAGAAGCAGACGACCACAGTTTTCCAGTCCCCTTACTACTTCCATACCGTTTCTCTTCCCATGCTGAGAAACCTTCTGTCCCTTAATAAAGGGAGTGCAAGGGGTGTCCTGTGATGCTTTCTCCTCTGATGAATTGCTGTGGAGTTGCAGTCCACTGACTAGCCATGTGTTTGCAGCAGCTTTTGAGCAATGTGTTCAGTACCGAAGCACCTGCCTTATCAAATGGGAAGAGACAGCTCCTTAGAGGAGCAGAGTCTCATTTTCCCACCGCCTACTCTGTAATTTGCAGAGTACACTTTGCTTTTTATGCCTTCCTGGGATGGTGAATTTGGATCTGGCTGACAGCAGCTATAATTGCCCTGTACAGAATAAAATGAACTGTTGCAAAAGTTTAACTCAATTTACTTGCTCCCTTTTTGCAGCATGGTCTGTGTTCCCAGAGATCCAAGCAGAAGACACACGGAATGACATGCTATGTTTCTACATGCCAGAGCCTGCAGAAATCTGACATTCCCCTTGGTGAAGGTGAAGGAGAGGGTGTATTCTTTCTGAGACAATGAACCTTAACTCCCATTTCTTAATGACAGGTTTCAGAGTAGCAGCCGTGTTAGTCTGTATTTGCAAAAAGAAAAGGAGTACTTGTGGCACCTTAGAGACTAACAAATTTATTTGAGCATAAGCTTTCGCGAGCTACAGCTCACTTCATCAGCTGCATGAATGCTACAGCATGGATGCTGTAGCTCACGAAAGCTTATGCTCAAATAAATTTGTTAGTCTCTAAGATGCCACAAGTACTCCTTTTCTTTTTCCCATTTCTTAGTCTCTTTCACCCTAGGAGACTTTGCTAGTAATTTTTAAACTTTCCTGCAGTTTCGCCAGACAATCAATTGTGCGGTGTTACTAATCTTTCACCTTTTAAACTGCAAGTTTACGTTGAAGGTGTTACCCAACGATCCTTCTGCTGGGCCAAAGACATGAAAAAATTGTAACCCTAACTTCTAAAAAAGCAGAGTTATTTCTATGCTGGTGCTTAGAGACAACCAGTGGGACTTTTGAGACCCGCATTCAATTTCCTGCTCTGCCACAGATGTCCTGTGTGACCTTGGGCATGTCACAGGAGTTCGGTGCCTATGGGCTTTTGAAACCTAAACACCTTTGAACATCTGGTCTCTATGTGCCTGTTACACATCTGCAAAATAGGGATAACAGCACTGCCTACTTCACAGAGAAATTGTGTGGATAAATACATTACAGATTGTGATGCACTCAGATACTATGGGGATGGGGCCATAGACATATAAAAATAAACTCATCTCTCCAGCCAAGCTCCTGAAATTGTTGGGTACAAAGGGAATATCTACACTGCAGTAAAACACCCATGGGCTGGCCCGTGTTATCTGACTTGGACTCAGGCTGTGGGGCTATAAAATTGCAGTGTAAATGTTCAGGCTCAGGATGAAGCCAAGGATCTGGGACCCTGGCTCCTTGCTCCAGCCCTATCCCAAACATGTACTGCAATTTTATAGGCCCGCTGCCCAAGGTCCACAAGCCTTAGTCAGCTGATATAGGCCATCCATGGGTATTTCATTGCAGTATAGATATACCCTAAGGCCCATAAGCTGCAAAAGGAAATTATTTCACCATTCATACACATGCTCACAACCAAAAAAGAGCAATATAGCAGTGAAAACAAAAATCCTGCTTAACCTACATGGGGCATAGAATCCCAGAACCAATGTAACAGACCAGGTCTCTACGTGAGCGGAAACTACGCTGATCTGGTACAGAATTACAGAATCCTAGAAATGTCGAGAGTAGAGGCTGCAGCACCTCCATGGCCTGGTTGCTGGGACTGTTACCTTGCACTCCCCCCATCTGTTTGTATTGATTTGTTGTCTTCTGAATGATATTTAGGTTGTAAACTTATAGAGATAGGGACCACTGTTTTGTTCTGTTTTTGTATAGCACCTAACACAATCAGGGCCTGGTCTATAACCAGTGACACAAATAGTAAATAATAACAACTAGGACTCTGACATCAATGTCATTGTGGCATTTCCCATCCTAGATGCCATTTTTAAGTTGTTTCTTGGATTAATTTTCTGGGACAACTTTTATTTCTAACCTCTGGTCTAGAAGGCTCAAGAACATGACATAAGAACATAAGAATGGCCATACCGGGTCAGACGAAAGGTCCATCTAGCCCAGGATCCTATCTGCCAACAGAGGCCAGTGCCAGGTGCCCCAGAGGGAATGAACAGAACAGGGAATCATCAGGTGACCCATCCCCTGTCGCCCATTCCCAGCTTTTGGCAAACAGAGGCTAGGGACACCATCCCTGCCCATCTTGGCGAATAACCATTGATGGACCTATCCTCCATGAACTTATCTAGTTCTTTTTTGAACCCTGCTGTAGTCAAAGAAATGAGCCTCATGTACCATATTGAAAGCATTCATGAGCTGGATCATTGGAACAGCGTCCGGCCAAGTCTAGTCTCCGCAAAAGCATGTGTTCCCATTATAAGGATCATCATGAGGATAGGGATGCCCCGGGTGGGAAGGATAGTTTGACAGCCTGTCTGAGTCCTTTTTATCTGGAGAGTGGTATAAATACAGGCAACATCCAGGAATGAGAATCCTTTAGAACTGGACTGATTGTGAAACATCCATTCCTGGCTATCCCATAAGGACATCTTCACCACCATCCGACTCTTTTTGACTTCTGATTTACTGTGGATAAATGGCATCCTTTCAGGAAGGAGGAGAAGCAGTGACTTGCAAGGAGGGCTGGTGATATACATTCTATCCAAGCTGCCTTTTCAACCACACTTGTAAGGCAGGTGACCGACTGTAAACAAAACTGTAACTTCTCACATTTAATTGCTGATGAACCTGCCCTTCTAATCGCATAAAACACGTCTTCACAAAACTCGTCACTGGGTTCTGTGCATAAAGTCATAGATTTGAAGGTCAGAAGGGACCGTTGTGGTCATCTAGTCTGACACCCTGTATAACACAGCCTATAGAACTGCCCCAAAAAGATTCCTAGCGTAGATATCTTAGAAAATCATCCAACCTTGTTTTCAGAATTGCCCATGATGGTGAATCCACCACAGCCCTGGGTAAATTGTTCCAGTGGCTAATTACTCTCACCATTACAAATTTCCAGTCTGAATTAGTCTAGCTTCAGCTTCCAGCCATTGCGTCATAACTCTCTCTGCTAGATTGAAGAGCCCATTATTAAAGATGTGTTCCCGTGTAGATGTTTATGGACTGTAATCAAGTCACCACCTAACCTTCTCTTTGTTCAGCTACCTGGTTTGCTAAGCTCTCTGACTCACCACATATTCTGGCCTGTGCATTTTTGACATTTTCCTCCTGATTTGCATATCAAAAATGCAGGCTCCTTGTTATTTCTGCTTGTAAAGCCAGTTTGCCCTGAATCAGCTTTTAATCAGACTCCCAATGAAATCTAACTGAATACATCCTATTTTAAGCACTAGATATTAGGCACATTTATTCACTAAGAGAAACCCAGTTGCTGTAGCTTAATGAGTTTAGCTGATGGCCAGCCAGGATATTTTTACTTTTCTATTTCCTTAGCTTGGTTACAAATTTTGCAGGATTAATTTCAGTTCAAACTCATTAAAAGTTTTAACCTCCAGCTGATAGGTCTCCTATACATGTTATCAAAGACCTAGCTGCATCATTAATTGAAATTGGCTCCTACTATTTTTTATCTTTTATTCTATACTTAAATATATTCAGAAACATAACCATTCTCTTTATCAAGAAAGAAAAACCTTGCTCACCACATATCCGTTCACCCCGACACCTCGCATATTAACGGCACATATTGCAGACTCAGTCCTGCTCCAGCTGAAATCAATGGCCAACCTGCCATTGACTTCAAAGAATGCAAGCCCCTCTATATTCAATACATACAATGTGAATGTTAGTTCTTTAAAAGATTTGAGATTAGTCTTTCTTCTCTTAAAATGACACTAAGCGGTTGCTGGAAAGTATCTGGAGCTTCAGGTGGAAGGAGAAACTTTTCTTCATTTTCTAGGCATAATGACCCTGTCCTCTCCTGCACTTGCTCCTAGATGAGACCCTCTGGGGAAGGCAGGATAAATCACACCTCCCCATGACAACTTGCCTGAAGCTGGCCCGAAATGGTCAAGCTGTGGCATCTATTGCTAGCTAGAGTTCCAGACACTAATGGTATATTTACAGTGCAGTTGAGGTGTGTGATTGCAGCATATGTAGACATACCTGAGCTAGCTGGCTCAAGTACCAATAGAAGTGAAGCTTCACAAACCCTGGGCGCTTATTTGGGCAGCTGGCCCATGCTGAAGTCCATGCTAGCTGGAATATGTGGCCACTTACTTAGGTGCCTAAAACTGTCTCATCACACCATTAATTGTTAAAAGTGAACTCCGCTGCTTTCTAGCCAAGATTGCGTTACTCTGCCATTGTGAAGCATTCCTGGGGTTTTGTTCTCTAAGCATTTGAACGGTTTATTTTTCTCCTCACATAGAAATGTAACCCCGAATGTAAGGCCCATTGGATGTAAAGTTTTACATTTTGTCACATTGACACTCATCACATGGGCTGTTCACATAACTGCTGATTCAGGGGGTTGCTTTTTAAAATAGGACTGAGCCCTTTATCCTTTTAGCGGAGCATTTAGTCTCCTAATATTTAGACAGACAAATATACTTGGAGAGCAATAAGCCATTTTATGGCAGCATTTCACGTGCTTTCATTCTGGCCGCTTCAAATAGCAAGGTAATAAAGAGTCTCTGTAAAGTGCATTTCATTCTCCTGATGCATCAAGTGATGAGCAGTCAAGTTCTCTTATTTTTCAACCAGCTTAATAAATTTAGTGTGAATTTCATACGTTTCCCTGTCCACTAAAATGCCCAATCTCAATCCCCCCTGCCACCACAATAACAGACTCAAATTGCTAAATCTGCTATTTTCCTCCTACAGCTCTTTCAGTTAAACCTTTAAAACCCAGACAACTCAATTAGCATGTTAAAAGGACCCTAACTTAGGTACTGAATAAATGTTTCTGTTGAACAATAACCACTCTGAGGGCTTTAGCTCATAGCATAGTCTATTTGACTATCCAACAACAACATATATCTTGAGTAGCCCATGCATGAAGTTATGTTGGAGTCCTTTCTCCACTTCACTAAGTGGTTGTTACTGAACTTTTCTTACTCATTTACCTAGTTTAAATCAGTTGTAAGTCATGCAGGGGACTGGACCGATGACCTCTCAAGGTCCCTTACGGTCCTATGATTCTATGTGTGTTTCACAGACTCTGGGATCCACAAGCAGTCATCAGACTCTGGGCTGTCTTGCCTAGATTTAGGCGTGGTCTACACTTAAAATTTAGATTGACAAAGCCATGGTGCACAGAGGTGTGTATGCATCGTAAATAGATTGTTAACTTCTAAG
Source organism: Dermochelys coriacea (assembly GCF_009764565.3). Taxonomy (NCBI): domain Eukaryota; kingdom Metazoa; phylum Chordata; order Testudines; family Dermochelyidae; genus Dermochelys; species Dermochelys coriacea. The sequence continues at coordinate 33,801,595 of NC_050079.1, read as the reverse complement.
TGATGGGACAGTGCGCGCTCAACAGAGAATCCTCAGCCACATGCCGTGCACAAAGCACTTGAAAAATCTGCTTCCGCTATAAAGAGAAACCTTGGGCCTGATACTTTCATCTCTAGTCCGGTGAACTTTAAACAGGGAAAGTTTAAGCCATGGACTGAGATCTTCCAAGTAGTTATTTGGAATATCCTGGAAAATGCATGGAAAAACTCTAACTGATTTTACCTCTAAGCTGCATATTGGATTCTGTTCTTTTGGGATGATTCCCAAGAGATTTTTGCAAGCCAGCAGACTGAGCCATCACTGCTACAAATCTGATATAAGGGTCTTGCACGTATTTATAATGTATAATCAGGGGTTCTCAACCTCTTTCTTTCTGAAGCCCCCACAACATTCTGTAAAAACTCCACGTCCCACCTGTGCCACAACAACTGTTTTTCTGCATATAAAAGCCAGGACCAGTGTTCAGAGGTAGTAAGCAGGGCAATTGCCCGGGGCCCCACAAAGCTAAATTGCTCAGGCTTTGGATTCAGCCCCAGGTGGCAGGCTCAGGGCCGCCAGATTCAGCCTGTGCGATGGAACTTCAGTTTTCTGCCCCGGGTCCCAGTGAATCTAACGGCAGCCCGGCTTGGTGGACCCCCTGAAACATCCTCACGGCCCCCCCAGGGGACACTGGCCCCCTGGTTGAGAACTGCTGATGTATATAATCTTTTAACCATTCAATAACTCTCTTCTTTTCTTTTATTAATAAATCTTTAGTTGGTTTACTAAGGATTGGCTGACAGTGTGGTATTTGGCTATGATCTGAGATACATATTGACCTGGGGATAAGTGTCTGATCCTTTGAGATTAGTAGAACCTCACATATGGAGAACTGGATTTTCAATAACCCCTCATTATATTAGGTGTATTTGCCTAGATAGCAGCTAAGAACTGGAATGCCTAAAGAGGACTGTGTTTGGCTTCCTATTCACCTGTGTGGTACTGCAGAAGCTCTTTTGATCACCGGTGTGGTGACAGCTATAGAATAAAACCCCAGTTTGGGGGATTGCCCGCCCTGTTTCTTTCAGTCTTCCCTGAGTGTGGCATTCTCAGAGTGGCCCATCCTAGGAACTGGTCACAGCCTCTATAGACGTAGTTACCATTGTACAAGGAGGTAGTAATGATGGAAAAACCCCTCCTGTCTCTGTAGGCTGCATCTATGACAATAGCATAGCCACAGGTGGGCCTGAGTGGGCTGCGGCCCATCCACTTAGCATATGGACCCACCCAAATATGGCTCCCTCTGCCCGTGTCGAGCTGGCTCCGTGGGGCTCTGGGACCCAAAGCCTGGCTCGCTCTCCCTGTTGCAGGCTGGCTCCATGGGGCTCCAGTAATAGAGCCTGGCTCCCTCTTCCCTTGTTGGGCTGGCTCTGTGGTGCTCCCAGAACAGAGCCCGACTCTTTCTGCCCGGATCGTGCCAGCTCTGTGGGAATAGAGGAACAGAAGCCATCTCTCTCTGCCCATGTCAGGCTGGCTCTGTGTGGATCTGGAACCAGAGCCCAGCTGCCCATGTCAGCCAGTTCAATGCAAATTTCAAGTAAATTTATACCAGGATTTTTTTTAATGGTGCATCCTATTGGGCAAATAGATAATTTTTGAAAAGACTTTAGCCAATCAAAAACAAAGCCATGCCTGTAAGGAAATGTGTGGGTGGGATATTGCCCGTTCGTAATAATTTGTGGCCCACACAAACTTACATTCCTAGCTACGCCACTGATGCTATGGAGTTATAGAGGCATAGTTATGGTGCCATAGCTAAGCTGTTATACTCCCCCTGAGTAAACATGTAAACATGGCCCTAACTAACACACCTTGTGTTTAATGATTGGATAAATTAGCATTCGCTAATCACAGAGAATGGTTCCATCTCCTTAATGGACTTGCAATGAGGTATGGAATGTACAGGATTTACGGTTGCCCAGCCTGAAGTCTCTAGGAATTAACGATTAATTTTTCATTAAAGATGGTCATGTGGTGAAATCTCCAGGAATACATCCAACCAAAATTGTCAACCCTAACAGGACTGCATGTTACGACCTCTCCCAGGTTGTAGCTGACTCTGTGAATTAAATAAAGAAGGGCAAGAGAGGATTTATTTGGGTTGGATTAGAGTGTCTCTTGAAAATAGGTAGAATGGCACCTGTGGGGGAAACTGAACTGCTGTCTCCTCCTGACCTATGGGGAAATGAACCATCGAGATCACCCTGACACAAGAGCATTGTGTAAAACAGTTTTTTGCCACTAGTGAGACCCGAGAAGAAACAAGTTTCCCTCATCCCAGCTTCATGGGAAAATGACAGCAACATTTCGAAGTAAAGGGATTGTGATTCTTTGATGATAAAACAACTGTTGTGACCCTCTAGGGAATCAACACTAATTACTTGACTTAGTTTAAATATGTTGACAACTTTTATTTGCAAGCTTTTTAATTGTTTTCAGAGGAATTAATTGCAAGTGGAAACTCACCCTCAACTAAGCAGCATTCGCTAGGCAAGGGACATGGGTTCCAAAGCCCAATGAATTGAGAGAGGTTGGGGACAGGTATTTGTACTTGGTGGTGTGGGCCCCATCTGAGGGCCCGAAACACCACTTTGACCCCTCCCCTCTCCACTGTGTAATAACAGAGCTAAGTTTCAGGGTAGCAGCCGTGTTAGTCTGTATTCGCAAAAAAGAAAAGGAGTACTTGTGGCACCTTAGAGACTAACAAATTTATTAGAGCATAAGCTTTCGTGAGCTACCGCTCACTGCATCCGATGAAGTGAGCTGTAGCTCACGAAAGCTTATGCTCTAATAAATTTGTTAGTCTCTAAGGTGCCACAAGTACTCCTTTTCTTAGAGCTAAGTTTGACTCAATTAGGAGTCTTGTTACATGCTGCAGAGCTGAAATCACTGATACCTAGGTCTAAGCATTAGTCCTACTTTGGGCTAGTGGTTCTAATGCATAGAAGATTATCCAGGTGCACCAGCAGTGAGGCTCCACTACTAACAGCTGAAATCACTGAGAGCTGTGTTAAGTCTGTGGGGCCTGACGACATATTGGTGAGCGGCTAGCAGAGAGGTGCGGCAAATATGTGAGGTGCGGCCTGCTGGGTGGCTGGTGGAGAGGACTGGAGCAGAACCCACAGAGAGGCATGGCAATCAGCCGTCAAGGGCTCAAGCAGTGGAGACTGCAAGGTGACTCCATGCCTCCACCCCTTCCACCCAGGCTTGGAGGTGAACTCTGCAGATGAATTTCTGAACTCTGGGGCTGCACTGACCAAAGACAGCAAGTGTGGGTTGGGTGACTTTTGGGTTGCTGGACTTAAGACCCTGAGGGGAAAAGGACACTGCCCAACTTACTTGGGGTGGGACTTTTGCTCATGGTTTGTGTATGAATCCTGTTTGTGGTGTTTCCCCAGCATAATGTTGCATTGTTTCCCTCCTTTATTAAAAGCCTTTTGCTACACTCAGGCTCTGTGTTTGCGAGAGGGGAAGTATTGCCTCTTAGAGGCGCCCAGGGGGGTGGTATGTAATTGTCCCAGGTCACTGTGTGGGGGCTCAAGCCGGTTTTGCATTGTGTTATTGAAGAGGAACCCCTAGATACTAAACACGGCCCTTGTTGCTGCCAACTCTGATGGGCAGAAGGGTTACTGTGTGTGTATATAAATCTCTCCTCTGTTTTTTCCACCAAATGCATCCGATGAAGTGAGCTGTAGCTCACGAAAGCTTATGCTCTAATAAATTTGTTAGTCTCTAAGGTGCCACAAGTACTCCTTTTCTTTTTGCGAATACAGACTAACACGGCTGCTACTCTGAAACCTGTCATTAATTTAGCTATTTGTGAATCTACTGCTTAATCTCTGGGTGCACTTGCAATAGACACAACAGGCTGGATGCTGTTCTCAGCTATGCTACTGTAAATCTGGAGTACCTCTGCATTTACTGCTGGAGTTATTTCTGAGTTATCCTGGTGTCACTGAGATCAGAATCAGACCCAACAGCACTAAATGTGAACTAATGCAGTCAAAATGACTCTTTTCCACCATACAGAAACACAAAACCCCACCCCTGCCCAAACAGCCCTCCTGAAGGTCAATAAACTCAGGGTCTGTCAGAACAAGGAGCAGCAAGTTGCGGTAATTTGCTGTCTGAGGTTACACCAATCTAGTACAGTTAGCTTGAGCATCCTAGCTGATCTCACATGCTGTTTGGAACCTGAGAGCTTCAACCAACACCTTGACTTGCCTCTAGAAATCAATCGGAAGCTAGTGCCATCCCTGCAGTACATCCTCTTGAGAAGCACTGATAAGCAAACGGGCTGCTGCATTGTTGACCAGCTGAAGTTTGTGTGGTCTTCAGGTGTCACCCGAGCAGTGCAAATAAAAGTAATCCAGTCTGGAGCTGACAGAGATAGAGAGAATAGTGAATTCCCACAGGTAAAGTCAAAGTTTGCTCTGTGCCTCATGCTGCCACTATCTGCTACCTTGCGCCCATTGTGGCCTAAAGTGACCTCTGTATGGTGATAACCCTTCTTGTCAGTGACAGTAATGCTGCTTACAGTGGAGACATTGCAGCGTGGTCAAGTGGCCAAGTCAGGACAAGTAGCAAAGGGATGATGTGCTTTCAAAAGCTGGAGATAAAACAGCGTAAATTCACAAAAACCAAAGTCTTAGGGACTGATTTTCACCAGTAGAACTTCACTCTCACAGGAGATAAGAATGACTGACCATTGGACCTCAACACTGATGCAATTTAATGCAAAACTCGTTTCTTTGATCTAGATTTCCCTGAGTACATTCTACACACAGCACAGAAGTTCAAGTTAATTTACTCCCTCCATACACACCCCAGCAAAAAAAAAAAGAGAGAGTGAGAGAGCCGCAGACGAGCTATTCCCCTTATATGCTGGGAAGAGAAACTTTGTTATATTTTTTTTAAAAATTGGGAAGGTATCTAGATACTGTGGTGATTGGGAGTTATAGAAATTCCTAGCCAGATGTCCCTAAGATGCACTTGGCACACTAGCTCTGTTTTCTGGAAAGTTGGTAGGACTCTGGTTCTTTTTAGAGTTGAGTAATTGCTGCTTGGGCATACATGACTTTAAATAATCCAGCCAACACTACTTGAGGTTGATTGCTGGGCAACTGTGTGTTCTGAATATGGCCATTCATTATGCTGTGAGCGTTGCTGTCACCAAGTCCCATTTGCTACTCTGAAATATATGTTAAACCTGTAGGCTGAGCATATTCATCTATCGTGTTGATTTGTTCCCTTTTTTAACCTTTTCCTGTCCTTGAGAGTTCTTCAAAGAGCCTTGGGGCACAGTAGTGATGTCACAGAGGGGTATTTCCAAGTTGCTATTTGTGTTTCTTTTATCACCCTCCTTCTTGTTCTGATCACCAAGTCCCCACACCCACTCACCCCGTCCCAGGGTATTAAGCCATTACCATAGGTCTTCGGGATAGCAGGTTTAAGGGACATTGCGTTCATGCATGTGCATAAGTTTCAAAGGAGACTAGAAGATGGCATACTCCCTGCATGAATTTTTAACAAGATCTTCTGTGATAAAAAAGATTTGGAAAAGTGCTGAATTTTTAAAATCTCCTATTAGTCTTCTAATTCATCTTTGTCAGGCACCCAGCAGGATTCCACAGCTACATGTATATATATTAAAGGACAATAATTAGATCATATTTGCTCTACTTTGAAGCCTTTTCTTCATCATCTTTTAATTAAATTAGCCCATCAGAAACTTCTCCTTAGGGCTATGAATTGTGTTTCTGTTGGAAATTAAAGGCATGAAGATGCTTTCTGAGATATAGAATCGTCTAAATGAAGGACTGGAAGGGACCTCGATAGGTCATCTGGTCCAATCCCCTGCATTGAGGCTGGACTAAGTATTATCTTGACTATCCGTAACAAGTGTTTGTCTAATCTGTTCTTAAAAGCCTCCAGTGATGGAGATTCACACCTCCCTAGGTAATTTGTTCCAGTGTGTAACTATCCTTACAACTAGGAAATTTTTCCTAATTTCTTAAAGCTCCCTTGCTGCAATTTAAGCCCATTGCTTCTTGTCCTGTCCTCAGTGGATAAGGAGAACAATTTATCACTCTCCTCTTTATAACAATTTTTTACATATGTAAAGACTGTCCCCCTTCAGTCTTCTCTTCTCCAGACTCACTCAAACACCCCCAGTTTTTTCAGTCTTTCCTCAGAGGTCATGTTTTTCTAAGACTTTAGTCATTTTTGTGGCTCATCTCTGAACTTTCTACAGTTTGTCCACATCTTTCCCAAAGTGTAGTGCTCAGACTGGACACACTACTCCAGTTGAAGCCTTATCAGTACTGAGTGGAGTGGAAGAATTACTTCTCATGTCTTGCTTACAAAACTCCCATTAATACATCCCAGAATGTTTGCCTTTTTTGCAACAGTTTTACATTGTTGACTCATATTTAGTTTATAATCCACTCTAATCCCAGATCCTTTTATGCAGTACTCCTGCTTAAGCAATCATTTCCCATTTTGTACTTGTGCAATTGAATATTCCTTCCTAAGTGTAGTACTTTGTATTTGTACTTATTGAATCTTGTCCTACTTATTTCAGACCATTTCTCCAGTTTGTCAAGATGATTTTGAATTCTAATCCTGTCCTCCAAATAGCTTGCAATCTATCCCAGCTCAGTATTGTCCACAAGCTTTAGAAGTGTAGTCTTTATTCCATTAGCCAAATCATTTATGAAGATATTGAATAAAATTGGGCCCAGGACAGATCCCTGTGGGACCTCATTCAATATGCATATCTAGCTTGACTGTGAACCATTGATAACTACTCTCTGACTACGGTTTTCCAAACAGTTGTACAACCACCATATAGTAGGTTCATCTAGGCTATATTCCCCGAGTTTGCTTATAAGAAGGTCATGGGAGATAGCACCAAAAGGCTTACTAGGTCAAGATATATCACATTTACTGCTTCCCCTCCATCCACACAGCTTGTTAGGTTGGTTTGTCATGGTTTGTTCTTGACAAATCATTGTTAACTCTTGCTTATCACCTTATTATCTTCTAGCTCTTACTAACTAATTGTTCAGTTCTTTGCTCCATTATCTTTCCAGGTACCAACGTTAAACTAACAGTCTATAATTCCCTGGGTTGTCCTAATTATTGTTTTTATAGATAGGTGCTATATTTGCCCTTTTCCAGTCCTCTGGCATCTCTCCCATCCTCCACAAGTTCCCAGAAATAATCACTAGTGACACAAAGATCTCTTTAGCCAGTTCCTTAAGTACATATTTCATCAGGATCTGAAGACATACTTTTCTAAGTAAGTCTTAACTTGTTCTTTCTCTATTTTAGGCTCAGATCCTACCCCATCTACGCTGATGTTCACTACGTTAGTTATCTGATCACTGCTAACTGTTTCTGGTGAAAACTGAAACAAAAAAGACATCTAATACTTTGGCCACTGCTGCATTTTCTGTTATTGATTTTCTCTCCTCATTGAGTAAAGGGCCTATCCTGTCCTTGATCTTCCTCTTTCTTCTAAAGTATTTGCAAAATGTTTTCTCAATATCCTTTATGTCCCCAGTTAATTTAATTTTGGTTTTGCCTCGGCCTTTCTAACTTTATCCCTACATGTTAGTGTCTTTTTTTATCTTCATCCTTTGTAATGTCCACTTTTTGTATAATTCTTCTTGAGTTTCAGGTCTTTGGCAATTTCCTATTTAAGCCAGGGTGATTTCTTACCATACTTCCTATCTTTTCTACACATAGGTATAGTTTGCTCTTGTGCTCTTAACTGGGCCAGCTCCAGTCTTTTTGCCGCCCCAAGCGGCGAAAAAAAAAAAAGGAACACTCGATTGAACTGCCGCCGAAGATGAAGGGAGGGAATGAAGGGCTTGCTGCCGAATTGCCACCCCAATAACGACATGCTGCCCCTTTCTATTGGCCGCCCCAGGCACTTGCTTCCTTCGCTGGTGCCTGGAACCGGCCCTGGCTCTTAATAATGTCTCTTTAAAAAACTGCCAACTCTCCTAAACTGTTTTTCTCTTAGGTCTGCTTCCCATGGTATATTACCTATCAATTCTCTGAGTTTACTAAAGTCGGCCTTCTTAAATTCCATTGTATTTATTCTGCTGTTTTCCCTTCTACCATTCCTTAGAACCAGGAACTCTATCATTTCACTTTCACCCCAAGCTGTCTTCCATGTCCAAATTCTCTACCAATTCCTCCTTATTTGTAAGACCTAGGGTAGCCTCCCCTAGTTGCTTTCTTCACCTTCTGTAAGAAAAAGTTGTCTCTATTGCATACCAATAACTAGTTGGGTAATTTGTGCCCTGCTCTTTTATTTTCCCAACAGATGGATGGGCAGTTGAAGTCCCCCATCACTACCAAGTCCTGTGTTCTGGATGATTTTGATAGTTGTTTTAAAAAAAGCCTCATCCACCTCTCCTTCCTGGTTAGGTGGTCTGTAGTAGACCCCTACCATCACATCACCCTTGAGCAGATGTGCAGCACTCCTTGCTCCAGAAGTCACCAGCAGCCAGCTCCTGTGAAGGAGCTATAATGTAGCACCCATAATGGTGATTTGTAACCCTGGTTCTTAAAGGTAAGAATCTCACTCACGTGATGATCAGCTAAGCTCTGCAATCAGCCAAGGACCAGGCTCTTCACACACACTTCTCTCCTTCACCTTCCAGTAATTTGTTTTATTCTCCTGATTATGCCCATTTTAGAAGTTTTCTCCCATCTTGGTAGAATGATAAGTAGCTTAGAACCACTATTGTTGATGCTGTGGGCTCACAGGTAATCGGAGGCAGAAACACCTCCCATAAGCTCTCTCAGGTTCTTACTTTGGAAATGACTGTACCTAATCCTTAGATGCTAAGCCTTCTCCACTTACATCCTTCTCAATCGGTGCTGAGACAAATATTTGGCTCTCATGTTCCTCCTTGTACTGTTCTCAATTGAGCTGAAGGCAGCACACAGATATGCCTGTAAACTTGTTTAACTCAGATGCCTAAGATATTAAAACTACCTAAGTTGCAGTTTTCATCATGATAATTACCCTCATGAAGGAAGTAAAGGCCAGAATCATTAACTCAGGTTATGATGACCTGTACAACATATTTGAAAACCACAATTACCTCACCATCGGAGAGATTCACCGTTTGCCTCCTTTCACAGTGTGACAGAGTTGCTTGGTTTATGCATTAGGCCATGCTCTAATAATTAAAGCATTAGGTTCATCGCTATGTTTGGAGCCCAGCAGCCTCAAGGTTTTTGGAACACAACTCTATATGAATAATAAGCCACTGTTATCTCCAGCATAAATGGCAAATGTAATGGCCATTGATATTTTGCCTACTTTGTAATCAACATTCCAGGCATAAGTAGATCAACTGACTGTGAGTTTCTGGACTTGATATTACTTATAATCTGATGCAGTGATTGCTTCTGGGTGATTGCATTGCTGGTTATTCTGTCATAAATTTCAAAACCAGAAGGGACCTTTGTGGTCATCTAGTCTGACCTCCAGTATAACTAACAGGCCATAGAACTGCCCCAAAATAATTCCTAGAGCAGCTCTTTTAGGAAAACTTCCAGTCTTTATTTAAAAATTGCCAGTGATGAAGAACTCCCTACAACCCTTGGTTAATTGTTCTCATGGTTAATTATCCTCACTATTTAAAAAGGTACACCCCATGTCCTGTCTGAGTAAGTCTATCTGATTGCTTTATTTATTTATTTATTTATTTATTATTTTATTTTTATTATTTTATTTTTAATTTGCATGAAGAAAGAAGGCACCCATATTCCCATTTGATGAGAGAGAACTAAGGACATGTATTCTTTATCGATTATATTAAGAAAATATAAATAAGAATAAATGAAACTAAACAAATATATCTGACAAATTTACTTGTATATTTTCAATTGGCTTAGGGAAATTTATGACCGTGCAATGATCAAATGAAAGTTACAATTGAGGTTCAATTACTAAATCAGGGAATTAACAAAAATATGAAATGGGATCAACAACTGAGCAAGTCATCTACTCAACACAATCAATTATCAGATTATGAAGTCAGTGTAATACATCGTGAATGTTGCAAAAACTAAAATAAACCAATCAAATAGGCCTAGTCTCTTTCCCAAAGCTGAAATGCGACTGATGTACTCTTGTTTGCTCCTGTTCCAGCTAACTTCTCTACTTTCAATACAATGGTGAGCAGCAAATCATGATTGCCTTTGCAGTAGGATTTGTTTAAACTTTAGGTTAGTAACTAATTAATGGTGCCATTTTTAATAGATATACATACATGCTACTACTTAAACATTCATACATTAACACTTCAAAAAAGCTTAAGCGAATCATCAATTGGCAGATGTCTCTGAACAAGTATGTTCAAAATAAAGAAACAAAAGGGAAAAAAATCTTATCTAGAAAAGAAAAATGAACAGCTCTTCAGCTTGCTTGGTCGAAGTCAGATGATTTCTTCTCGCTTGATATGGCTTGATGCATGCTGTATGACCTTGTGGTCTGTGATGGTCTGAATCTACTCTTTCCTTTGGGCTAGCCCAGGGAAAGTAGGGGCATCAGCCATCTTTCTTGTTGTCATGGTGGCTTGAGAAAAACATGCTTCTCCTCTGTTTACTTTCACTTTTAGGGGTGTGATTCAAACAGGGGGCTCCCCATTGCACCTCCCAGGACTCCTTCCAAGTGACTCAGGGCACCACAGCTCTCATACCCTGACAACATGGTCCAAGTCAAGCTTAACCTTTGGTCCATTTTAGAATCTCCCTCCCAGTTGACAGTTCTTTTGTTTTAGACTGCAAACATATGCACAATTTCAACATAGAGAAGCATGAGAGCAACACGCTATGAGTTTACATCCCTTCTCTGGGTTAACAGCTGAGGTATGCCCATGAGTTCTAATCATTAAAGCTATGGACTTGACTTATGACCTACAGAAAACTGTCATTGCTTCTATGCCATTCACACAAACGCTCACTCAGCATGTTCTCAAAATACCCATTTTAGGGTTGCTTTTATAATCCTGGTTTCAGAGTATTAGTTATGTTAGTCTGTATTCACAAAATGAAAAGGAGTACTTGTGGCACCTTAGAGACTAATAAGTTTATTTGAGCATAAGCTTTCATGAGCTACAGTGTTCATCTAAATCCCATTCAAAATAAAGCAAATTTGTTCAGACACACTACTCTAGGGCTATATGCCTTACACTTCTCAATCCCAAACAAGAAACATGTCCTTCCATACAAACATAAGAATGGCCATACCAGGTCAGACCAATAGTCCATCTAACCCAGTATCCTTCCTTTGGACAATGGCCTATGCCAGATGTTTCAGAGGGAATTAACAGAACAGACAATTGTTGAGTGATCCATCCCCTGTTGTCCGCTCCTGGCTTCTGGGAATCAGAAACTAGGGACACCCAGAATGCAGAGTTGCATTCCTGGCCATATTGGCTAATAGCCATTGATGGATCTATCCTCCATGAACTTATCTAATTCTTTTCTGAACCCCGCTATAGCTTTGACCTCCACAACATCCCTGGGCAAAGAATTCCACAGGCTGACTGTGCATTGTGTGAAGAAGTACTCTCTTTTGTATGTTTTAAACCTGCTGATTATTAATTTAATGGGTGACCTCCCTAGTTCCTATGTTATATGAAGGAGTAAATAAGACATCCTTATTCACTTTCTCTACACCAGTCATGATTTTATAGACCTCCAACATATACCCCTCCTCCCCCCCGCTTAGTCATCGCTTTTCCAAGATGAAAAGTCCAAGTCTTTTCAATCTCTCCTCATGTGGGAGCTGTCCCCTACCCCTAGTAATTTTTCTCTGTACTTTTTCCAATTCTAATATATAGTGAGATGGGGTGACCAGAACTATATGCAGTAGTCAAAGTGTGGGCATACCATGGATTTATAAAGTGGTATTATGATATTTTCTGTCTTAGCTGTCCCTTTCCTAATGGTTCCTAATATTCTGATGGTTTTTTGACTGCTACTGCCCATTCAGTGGCTGTTTTCATAGAACTGTCCACAATGATTCCAAGATCTCATTCTTTCATTGTAACAGCTAATTCAGTGCCCATCATTTTGTATGACTAGTTGGGCTTATGTTTTCCAATGTTCATTACTTTGCATTTATCCAGAGTGAAAAAAGAGTCAGGTTTTCCATTGGAGCATCTTGCTGGGCAATGTATTCAAAGATGTGTATGCATCTTAGCTCGGAACAAGTTTGTCTGAGCATTTCTAAAAACGTTTACTTCCATTGACACATTTTTTTACTGATAGTTGGTGCCTTGTGTTGTTTGTTATCTGTAGCTAGCTCTAACACCACCTGAAATGCAGCTCCGAATAGCCAACCAATGGTAGCCAGAATTCTAGGAAATAGACTCAAGCCTCCCATGCCTTTTTACCAGACATTGGGAAGAAAATATTTACTTGTGTTATGAAATTATCCTCATTGCATGCAAATTAAATGAGTGATTTTTACAGATAAACTCTGCTTTAACAGAGCCACCATCCACTAATTAGGTCTTCTCTTGATTCTGTTCTGTCCCTTTACAACTATAATAAACATGGAAGCTGAAGGTAACTGAGATAGCTACATAAAATGTGATGGTTGGTTTGCAGGTCTTGGAAGGGGATGACTTTCAAGCAAGTGTCAAACTTCAAGCATTGCATTCCGTCATGCGGGAATTTTTTGTGACCACACTTGTCTCCTAACAAAGTTAAATTTTTGTATCAATGTATCCATCCAGCTGTGCAACACGCTCTATATTTTAGAGGGCATGTCACACTACAGTTTCACCCTAAACTTTTCTGTGAGCTTAGCCTGAAATTTTTTGCTGCTTTAAATGCCTTTTGAACTATAGTCAGCTGCAGTAACTCATGCAGAAAAGCTGTTTCTTGGTTGCCAAAAGCGATAGGAAAGGTTTCATTCTGTATAGAGGAAAGTACTATGTCCCTGGGGATATAGGCACTGCTTGGGACAAATCGATCTCTGATGCAAGTCTGTTGAATACAGCTGGGGATAAATTAGTCTCCTTGCACTTGGTCACTGCCTATCATTTTTTAAATTCCCTTCTAGCCAGCACTGCATTGCAGAGCTATGAGAACAAACAATTTGATTGACTCGAGAAGACAGAGGCCTCAGCTACCCTGGGAGTTGCACTGATTCCGGCCTTCAGTATAGCTGCACCAGTACCAATTCCAGCGTAGATGGGCACAGCTGCCATTTATGTCAATGGGGTTTAATCCCCATTTCAAGCAGAAGCAGCCTCTACTAGTGCAAATAGCAGCTTTGAAGGTCTACACTAGGGTCTGCCGTGGTGGAGATACACAATTGACCAGAACCAGGGCAAGCCCTTCATCTATGCAATTCCAAGAAGGATCCCACAGCTTGTCACATGTCAGAATGACACACTGGAAAATTCTTAGAAACATATTTATATCATTTTGGTCAGGTCTGCTGCACATGGGTTATCCATGAGTGGAGTTTCACTATGTACCTTGTAAAAAGGCCAGGCACTGTTATTACTACCATAACACTGATTAAAGGTGCAGCCACTAAGAGGAAAAACACATTGCAGACAAGTTCTGGACTGACTTTTGCTAAATGAGTGTTGACATGTTTTGAGACTCTTTGACATGCCTAGGGGTATGCGTGTATGTACGAACCCCATGTACTCTTCTTCTTCAGTCATCTGGCTGATGTAGAGCAGCAACTACAATTTCACCTGAAGTTGATAGAGCCAAATGGCTGCATCAGGAGTAGCAGAATTTATTGCAGTAATGCCTCCTTCATATTTATAAATTGAGCAGTAGGTAGCGATATGTTCAATGGTCTGTCATGGGGACCCACACTCGCACACTGGGGAATCCTTGATTCTTCCATTTGTGCATTAGCTCTCCGCATCTACCATGGTTGGTTTGAATTCAGTTCAGAGTTGACCAAGATGACCATGGAAGGTCAAACCCAGGAACCTTCTGCATGGGATCTGGCACAAGATGCTTATTTTTTAAATCTTGTTTAGCCCAATCTGCTTTCCAGGCCTCCTTCTGATCATAGCCTGATTGCATGAAGCTAAACAAATATTCCCAGAAAGGCTTGCGGGTCTTAAGCTATTCGGGGTTTGGGGGGCGGGGGAAGTGACATTATAAAGGTCTTGGTGAATAGGAAGACATCTGTTTTCCTAGATTCACTGAGCTTCATGGAATCTTGCAGTAGTTTGCCATATTGGTACGGGAGCAATGTTAGACAGGACAGGTAGCCATGGTGTTGGAGCCAACTTAAGGGTTCCCGTGATGCACCACATCACTGTATTTAGCTGGGTATCCACAAGTCATGTGTGGCTGCATCTGCTTCATACCAGTGCCCAATATTCAGCTACTGAATATCCAAATGCTGTTGCAGCTGTTCGTAACACTGATGCTGATGCACCCCAGGTTGTACCTGCTAGTTTCTGGGTTATGTTGGCTCTTGTTTTAATCTTTGTAACTACTTTCTCAGGATGATCGTGGAAGGAGAGGGTGCAGTCGAGTTTCACTCCGAGATATGTTGGAATGTAATTGTGTTGAACACTTTTAACCACAGAAAGCTACCTTCAGTGTGTTTTTGGCACTCTTATTATCAAGATGAAATGTGCTTATTATAGTTTTTCCTGGGTTTGGAAACGTAATAATAGTACCTTTGAAATGTGATCCCCCCCACACCCGTGGTTGAATCTGAAAGTGTTTTAGGTTGGCGATGACTGTGACACCAAGCTGGGAGCGGGGGCGTTGCTAGCACTTTACTAAGTACTAAGCTTAGGAAGAAAAAGTCAGATGTACAAGTACATAACTGACAAGGTGATTGTACTGCTGAAAAGGCTTTGGGGGTTATAATGGAGTCCATAATATGATGCAGTTGCAGAAAACCCTACTAGCATTCTGGGGTATATTAAGAGGCGTGTCATTTGTAAGACACAAGAGGTAACTGTCCCACTCTACACGGCACTGGTAAGGCCTCGGCTGGAGTACTAGGTCCAGTTCTAATGTCCACACTTCAAGATGTGGCCAAACTGGAGAGAGTCCAGAGGAGAGGAACAAAATGATTAAAGGTGTTGAAAAAAACTGACCTCTGAGGAGGGGTTTAAAAAAAAACTGGGTGTGTTTAGTCTTGAGACAAGAAGACTCGTTGAACCCTGATAAATCTTCAGACATGTTAAGGGCTCTTACAAAGAGGACAAAGACCAATTGGTCTCCATATCCACTGATGGTAGGACAAGTAGTAAGCAGCTTAAGATGCAGCAAGAGAGATTTAGATTAGATATTAACCTAGAAGCTGTATAATTATAAAGGAGCGTTAAACACTCTGAACTGCTGCCGAAGGCAGGTTGTGGAATCCCCATCATTGGAGATTTTCAAGAACAGGTTGGACAAACATTGGTCAGCAGTGGTGGATTAGACTCTGGGCCAGGGCCCAGATGCCCCAGCCAACTGGGGGAGCCTGGAAAAAAAAATCTGCCACCGGGTGTCAGAAGCCCAGAGCCCCGGCAGCTGGGGTAGGGGAAATCCCTATGCCCTGACCCCCATCCCCAGCAGAAGTTGCAGGATGAGGGAAGCCCCCCCTCAGTGGCCCCCGACCCCGTCCTTTGCAGAAGCTGCAAGGTGGCAAGGAAATCCCCCCAGCATGCCCCCACCCCAGGAAGCCACCCCCCCCAAATGGCCCTCATCCCCAGCAGACACCACAGGATGGGGAAGCCCCCCCCCACCCAGCAGCCCCCAACCCTGACCCAGCAGAAGCCGTGGGGTGGCAGGGGAAGCCCCCAGTGCCCCCTGACCCTGTCCCTGGCAGATGTCGCAGTGTGGAAGGGGAAGCCCCCCCACCCCCACCAGTGTCTTGGCCCCATCCCCAGCAGAAGACGTGGGATAGCAGGGGAAGCCCCCACACCCGACCCCGACCCCAACCCCAACCCCGTCCCCGGCAGAAGCGCCAGGCAAGCAGGGCGGAAGAAGCCCCAGCACCTGGCCCCCTGCTATAACCTTGGGACTGGAGAAGCTCTTTCTCCCTTGTGTGAGAGGTTCTGAAAGGCCCCGGGGTTGTGACATGGGGTACAGAGCTGCTCCAGACTTGGGGCCGCATTGGGGGGGTAGGCAGAAAGGCGCAAACGGGTTGCATGGATGCAGTAGGGTGAGGCAGAATGGGGGAACCCTGGGTGGGACAGCAGCAGGTTCCTGGGGGAGGGGCAGTAAAGGGTGGGGCTGTGGGCAGGACTGCAGGTGGAAGGGGTGGAACAGGAGCGGGACCACGGGCAGAAGAGGTGGGGAGGGCTCCCCCACTCACTCTGGCCTCGGTCCCCTTAATCTGTCTCAGGCATGCCTAGGGTTACCTGGTCTTTCCTCAGTGCAGGGGGCTGAAGTAGCAGCCCTCTGGAGCTCCATTCCAGCCATAAGTTTCTATGATTCTATGAAGGAAGATGCCCTCCTGGCCCCTCTGAAGCCAATGAACGTTTTTTCTATGGACTTCAATGAGGCCAGGAGTTCAGCCTGAAATTGCTTTCCAACTGTGGTCAAGAATGTGAGGGGTAGGCCCTGAGCTGTTAGAAATCAGCAGAGTGCACTGACCCAACGCCACATTAATCTGGTTTAAACTACAACAGACACGAGCAAGGCCCTAGTCATTCTTCCTAATTCAATGTTCCTTTGATAGGCTCCAAAGCTCAGTCATTCTGAAAGCCAAGCATTTACACTGTTGTCATGCCGAAACGCTGCATATATGGATGTTTGTTAGAATCAGCTTGCATCAGCGGAGCTGTTGAAGTACCAACAAAAATTAGCAGGACCACTCTGGTTCGAATGCGCACGGCTCTGGATGCTATGGAAGCAATACAAGAAAGGCCACCGAGCTTCTTTCACCAGTTCCAGGCAGTGTCTTTAGGGTAGCAGGTTTCCCAGGGATCTTAGAGGGATTTTATTTCAGTCATTAGTCAGGTGTGTCAGATGAATGGTTTCAGGACACTACCCAACTGAGTAAACAGTTGCAGCCACAGAGTGTAATCATGTATATGTAGCTTAAGGATGTGAACAGGCAGTAAGGCAGGAGTGTTAACAGGCCAGTGTCACACTGATAGTTAGAATTTGGTGTAATAAACCATTTGTAAACAAGTAGAGGGCAGCCAGCTAGGTGAGTTTCTCTATACACAGAACCTGGTGAAATCATGATGCTATTGAAGTCAAGGGGAGCTTGTGGATTCAGTGGAGGCAGGATTTCACCCATAGGGTTTGGTGTAGCTATGATAGACTTCCCTGGAAAGTTGAAATCATAGTATGGTATGTTATTACTTATGTTTTGGTTCTTTTACATAGTTTTCCTCCAAGAGATCTTGCAATTGGGAGAGTCAAGCTCTCTGTATTGGTTTCCTGTCTTATATTCTGTCTGTTTTTGCCTAGCCACATCTTAATCACAGAGCTCTCTTTTGTGCATCACAGCATGGTCAAGCTACTAGTCCTAGCACCTACTTACATTTTGCACAGATGTCAGTCATATTGCTCTGAAGAATATTCAGACGTTTATAGATATTCACAGAGTAGGTTGGCTTTTTATCAAACTGTGCCCTGCAGTTATTTGCAAGCTCCTATGCATGAGTGACCAGAAAAATGTCAGTCCAAGGTAATGTGGATATCTCATGACAGTAGAGATTGATTCTGCTAGTGATCATTGTGTGTAAATGAATTGCCTGACTAGGTACTGTTGTTATTCTCTCCACAAAGGTGAGGCGTGAGCCAGTTGATAGCTGTCTGTTCAATAATCTTTCTAGGGCACTTGATAATTCTAATTCTTATTTCTCTTTTGCTGGCACTATATGATTAATCAGGTTTCAGAGTAGCAGCCGGGTTAGTCTGTATCCGCAAAAAGAAAAGGAGGACTTGTGGCACCTTAGAGACTAACAAATTTATTTGAGCATAAACTTTCATAAGATACAGCTCACATCATTGGATGTGATGAAAGCTTATGCTCAAATAAATTTGTTAGTCTCTAAGGTGCCACAAGTCCTCCTTTTCTTTTTGCGGATACAGACTAACCCGGCTGCTACTCTGAAGCATGATACCTTTAGGGTATCAGCTGCTTCCTTTGCTTGGTGTTTGTCACCACATTAACAATGAGATTAGGTAGGCAAGAAGAGAGGTCAGGGACTGAACTTTGCACCCCTTGATAATCTGTACATTATTCCCTGATAACCAGAAACTTCTATGCTTAAACTCTGTACCGTTCATTTTTTTTTAAATCATCATCTTAACAAAAAAAATTTCCTCCTCCCACCATTTCCCCCAATCTATCTTTTTTTTTTTTTTTTTTTTTTTTTACTTGGATCACATTCATGAGAATGTGCTGTTGATGTTACAAGCATGTCCAGAGCTATGGGTTTATCAGCAATGTCAAGTATAACCCTGTCCAATTTGGCTTCACTACACAACACCAAAAGCTGCTCCAAGGGCCATCTCTCCCAGCTAGCTACTTTTTGTCCTTCATGGGGATATAAAATCTTTAGGCCAGTCTGTAAAACACCTAGCACACACCCCATGCTATGCAAATAAATAACCATGTATCACAATTGCAAATCTGAGATTAAATGTGTGTATGAATAAAGTAAAGTAATGTTGCAAGAGTAAAAACTATTGTAATTAGGGTTGTGTTTAGAAGGCTTATGTGATAGTCTGGAAGTTACTTATCGTTGGTGCATGGGATTTTTGAAAGAGCCTAATTGATTTGTGTGCTACTGTTCCTAGGTGTCTTAAGTAATCAAATAATTTAGGAGCACAAAGCCGATTGATTTTTCCCACGAATAACAGTAACATGTTTGATTTTCAACAGGACTTGTGCTTCTACTAAGTGATGTAGCAGCAGGTTTTTGGTTTTTTTTTAAAAGGTATTTAGGTGCCTAGTGGGGTTTTTCAAAAATATCTAGTTGCCTAAAACTCATTGATTTAATTGGGTGTTGTATGCCAAGGCACTTTTGACAATCTGACCAGGCCCCTAAATACCTTTAAAAATCTGACCCTTGGTCACATGTTGGACTTTCAGAAGCACTTATGCTCTCAGGTCATTTACTGTCTTTTGAAAATCCATGCATCAAGGAAGCACTTATCAGGTTATCATATGCTAAAACAGCCTTGGCTCCAAAAGTTGTTACTCTTGCTTCATTACTTGGCTTTGTTCACTGAAAATCAGCATCACATAGACACAGTGTCTTTTGAAAATTGAAAATCTCACTTGCCAGTCAACATGTGCAAACGTTGAAGGTGTTTAAGTCCTGATGGGGAAACAACATTTCCATTTGAATTTTTAAGCCCCGAAAACTTTTTCAGAAAAATTACCCTTAGGAGAACCAAAATTTCTCATATATGTTCTGAACCCAAAGAGAGAATGTTTTAAAGTAAAACTTAATTTGACCATGATTGAGTTATCCCATATATGAAAAGCATTTGATCCCCAAGTACTTAAAATAACTTTTCTGGCACGCAAATAAAATGAAGTTATTTTTAAAACTTGCCAAGAAGCTAGTCCTCAGCAAGTGCAAATGCCTTCTCAAAAAATGTGCTTGAAGAGATACAGCTAAGAAACAAAGTTCTGTGTATGGAAATCCTGACCGGAACATAGTAAAGGTGAAAATCTCTAGGTGACATTCTGGCTCCACTGAATTCAATGGCAAAAGTCCCTTTGTCTTTTAATAAGGCCAGGCTTTCCCCTTCTTTATCCCCAGGGTAAGACACACAGGATGAGTAGTGCTAAAAAAGTACAGCCGTTAGCCATTTTGGCAAAGTCAATTTATTTGTTAGAAACCAGGCCAATTCTACTGAAAGTAGGACATGCATGTATCCACACCCCAACAGGAGAGAGCATTCATAATCAGAAAGAGAGAGGACCAGCCTGATCTATTGCTACTTTCATTTCCAAAGTGAGGCTCATGACAATATGGCTTTAAACATTATGGGCTAGCTTGAGACTTTAAGAGTCAGACCTGGGTAAGGAATGCCCTCTGCCCCTACCCCTTTACTGGGTGCAGCATGCTTCTGCCACATCATCTGCCTTTGCCCCCACTCTCCTGTGTTAGTTGGGCTGATGGGAAGCAGAGATAATGTGATGCCTGACCCTCTCTAACCTCTGCCCCGCACGCACCTACCAGAGAGGGAAGGGAGACCCCTGAGGCTTTTCTCCCAGATGGTGGGAGAACCTGACCACACCCAGGTGGCTCCAGCACAGACCCCACTTCCTTACTACTGACAAGGGGACCTGCCCTTTGCAGGCAGTTAAGTCTCTCTGGATGGGGGAATCAAAAGGAAAGTCAAATCCCCCGATGCATTGGAGGTTATCCCCTTCCCAGGGTCTCCCAAAGGTGTTGGGTGGGGGGGAGCCCACAGTAGTGCCAGCAATACCACCTGCCTAGGAGTTTTGAGAGATCTCTCTGGCAGGGCCGATGAGCGGGCTTAGATTGTGAGTTCACTGCACACTCTGTAGGGCTGGGGTGAAGATCGCTTGGCTGTGGCTCGAGGAGTCACTCCAGCAGCCTTCTGCTTATGGCAATCATGCTCCTCGCCCATCTGTCTGCAGTTTAGTTTCCTCCCTTTTAAAGGCGTCCTCCCTACCATACACTGTTGGCAGGGCTGAGGGGAGGGGGCTAGGCTTGGCACCCAGGATCTGGCCCTGTCCTCATCAGCATGGGGTCTATAACCCCAACACAGGGAGTACCAGGGATGCAGTCCCCTACCTTCCTTACAGGTCCTGAAGCCATGTTTAGAGAGTGCTAATGCAGCAATGTGGGGTGGGATCTTATGCCCCTGTAGGCACGGAGGCCTGTGTCATACAATGTGTGATTTCATAATGAGCTTCATAATGTTTGGCATTCACTGGGCGGATGAAGCAAACTCAGCAAAAAGATGGACGGACAGGGCATGGAGCCTAAACTAACCACTTACTTCCCAAAGAGAAGGGCACAATGTGGGGTAGGGGACACTGTGAAGGGAAGCCATCACTGTTCCTGCTTGTGCTGCCCTTCCTCCACCTTTCATGAACACTAAGAGCTTGTGTACACTTACTGGGGGTTCGACGTGTGGCGATCAATGCATTGGCAGTCAATTTAGCAGGTAAATTGACCACCGATCATGCTCCTGTCGACTCCTATGTTCCACCTGAATGAAAAGCACAAGGGGAGTTGACAGGAGAGAGTCTCCAGTCAACATAGCATAGTGTGGACCCTGCGGTAAGTAGATCTAAGTTATTCATGGAGCTGAAGTTGCATAATTTAGATCAATCTCCCCACCACCACCATCACCACCCCCGTAATGTAGACAAGGCCTAAAATATACAACGCTTGAAGATTAACCCAGTTGCCCAGCAGCTGGAATGCAACTTGACGAGCAAAGGGCCCCAATAAATTACAATGTAGCAAACGCTGTCTTCACACAAAACCTTGCCCTGTTCTCACAGTGTAATTTAAAATACTGACGGAATTCCATACTCTGCCTACGTGTTCTTGTTTTTGGCCTCTGATGCCTTTAACGCGCTGGGTACACTCTTGGTACTTTGCATCTTACCCATGAAAAAATCATAAAACCAGAGAGGAAAATAGCAAAAGGTACATAGACCTAGGTAAGCCCTTTTGCCTGGAGTGTATAAACCATGTGGACTCTTTGCCAGTAAAGCATGGAGAACATCATCTAATACTGGAGAGAGGTCAGAGGCACAATGAACTGGCATGTGCAGGAGGAAATTTTTCAGTGCTTGAATGTAGTCTTCACCATAATCTTTCTTCACATCTGGTGTGAGATTCTCCAGAAGATGCTTTTCTTGCTTAGCCCACAGCTCAGATGTACCTTGTATGCCTGGAATAACAAACTAAAGTTTATGAGTACCTGGGCTTAGTACATTAACTTGACAATCCAGTTCAACTGGTAAATAAGTACATCGAGTCTTTTCCTCCCTATCTTGTTCTGCACATCTAAACTGCATCAAAAAGTTTCATTATTTGACAGTAAACCCGAAGTTCTTAAAAATATAACAAGAGTATGGCTAAGTTGCAGCTAGGACAGGACAGCCTACTGTAAAGTATGGATTGAGTATCACTCCTTTTTCATCTTTGCTAACAAGCTTGTACTTTGCTAACACAAACCATATCTAAACACAGAGGAAGAGACAGGAAATTTTAGAGCCCTTATGAAAAACAAACATTTACAGTTAGGCCATTCCAAGTTATTTTCCATGGAAAGTGTAATGGGGGGTTATAGATAAAGAAAATTCTCTTTGCTTTTTAATGTCTTTGTAAACACAATTTTTAGTGCTAATAAAAGGTGCTGGATAGATAGCACTGGAAACTCAACCCTTCCATTTTCCTCCCCAGAAGAACAACCACATCCACAGAGACTGGGAATGCGGGCGTCCTCATAATGCTCTTCTACAGGCCCTCAACTGTGTTCTGTAGGGCCTATTCTGCAAGTACTTAAACTAGCGAGCTAGATACCACTACTTTGGTTTCCACTGAATGCTTGAAATCTCTTCTGTAACTTGTAACTTTTGTGACATGGAAAGGAATTCTGTAGAAACCTGGTTTTCTTCTCTAACAGGGTGGAGAGAAGAAGAATTTAGAGTTGAAAGGGCTATTGGAATGTGGGTAGGAGAGATTAAAAAGATAGGGGCCTCAGTTACATAGTAGAAATGAGTAGCACCTTGAAACAATGCACCAGGACACCCATTATGCAGACGGAACCCATTACATAGGAAAGCTGTTTGATAAAGAGAATTAGAACACTGTCGCATGCAATTTTACCTATTATTGGCCAGATTTGAAGTTCTTCATTAGTTCTTGTGGCTTCCTTAGTCAAGTCAAACCCAAACTGAAGTCTGTTTTTCATTTTTGGCAAGGCAGGTAAAGGCAAAGAGAAGAAATGATTGCCTCCCCCATTAGGAATGACTGACAAACACATAGCCCCGGTCTACACTACGAGTTTAGGTTGAATTTAGCAGTGTTAGGTTGATTTAACCCTGCACCCGTCCACACAACCAAGCCTGTTTTGTCGATTTAAAGAGCTCTTAAAATCGATTTCTGTACTCCTCCCTGGCAAGGGGTTTAGCACTAAAATTGACCTTGCTGGGTCAAATTTGGGGTAGTGTGGACGCAATTCTATGGTATTGGCCTCTGGGAGCTATCCCAGAGTGCTCCATTGTGACCCCTCTGGACAGCACTCTCAATTCAGACACACTGACCAGGTAGACAGGAAAAGCCCCAGGAACTTTTGAATTTCATTTCCTGTTTGGCCAGCGTGACGAGCTGATCAGCAGAGGTGACCATGCAGTCCCAGAATCACAAAAACTCCAGCATGGACCGAATGGCAGGTACAGGATCTGATCACCGTGTGGGGAGAAGAATCCATGCAGGCAGAACTCCGTTCCAAAAGACGAAATGCCAATATATATTGCCAAAAACTCCAAGGGCATGATGGACAGAGGCTACAACAGGGACACGCGTGAAAACTAAGGAGCTCAGGCAAGTCTATCAAAAAACAAAGGAAGTAAAGGAGAATCCCTTCTCCCCGGCAGCCAGGAACTGTTCATCACCCTGGAGCCAATACCCTCCCAACCCTCCCAAGGCAAGCTCCTGGACCATGAAGCTGGAGAAGGCACCTCTGGTGAGTGTACCTTTTAAAATATAATATAGGGTTTAAAAGCAAGCGTGTTTAATGATTCATTTGCCCTGAAGACTTGGGATGCATTCGCGGCCAGTATAGCTACTGGAAAAGTCTGTTAACGGGTCTGGGGATGGAGCAGAAATCCTCCAGGGACATCTCCATGAAGCTCTCCTGGAGGTACTCTAAAAGCCTTTGCAGAAGATTTCTGGGAAGGGCAGCCTTATTCCATCCTCCATGGTACGACACTTTACCACACCAAGCCAGTAGCAAGTAGTCTGGAATCATTGCAGAACAAAGCATTGCAGCGAATGGACCAGGGCTTTGGTGGCATTCAAGCAACATCTGTTCTTTATCTCTGTGTTAGCCTCAGGAAAGTGATATAATTCATGGTCACCTGGTTGAAATACAGGAAATTTGTTTAAGGGGACACTCCGAGGTGCCCGTTCCTGCTGGGCTGTTTGCCTTTGGCTGAAAAGAAATCATCCCCGCTGTTAGCCAAGCGGTGGGGGGAGGTCCGTTCAGGCTGAGCTGTTCGCGTTTGGCTGACAGGGATCTTCCCTGATACTAGCCACGCGATGTGTGTGTGTGGGGGGGAGGGGTGAAGCGATCATCCCAGAGAATTGGTGTGGGGTTTGTGCTGCACATTCCCCCTAAAACTGCACCCCCTCTTTTTAAATGGCCAACCCAACGGGCTTTGCTTGGTATTGGAAAGGGGGGTGCTGCTGTTTGAAACCATTCCCACATGTTATGAAGGTTGAAGAAGTTGAAACCCTTTGCCTTACCATGTCTGCCTGCAAGCCAAATTCTGTTGCCCAGCCGAGCATGTGTGATATCTCACACTAAACCGGCAGGCACGCAATACAAGAGGCAAAATGCGACCTTGTACCAAAAGCACATGTGCTATGTAATGTGAATCGCTTGATTCAGTGTGAAATAGTCTTCTCTTTGTTCTCTAAAATCAGGGCCAGCTCCAGGCACCAGCTTTCCAAGCAGGTACTTGGGGCGGCTGTCAGAATGGGGTGGCAGTCCGTGTCCCACGGTGGCAATTCGGCGGCAGCTCCACTGCTCTTCCCGCCGCAGCGGCAATTCAGCAGTGACTGCTTGGGGCGGCAAAATTGGGAGAGCTGCCCCTATCTAAAATGTGTCTTTTTAAATACTACTCTCCCTTTTTTTCCCTCCCGCAGCTGCAAATGTTTCTAAGCTCCCCCTATCATCTCCATCCCAGAGGCTAGATTAGAAGGCAAAAAAAAAAAAAAAAAAAGCACTCGTGATGACATGTTCTCAGAGCTCATGCAGTCCTCCCACACTGAAAGAGCTCAGCAGAATGTGTGGAGGTGAACAATGGCAGTGTCCAGGAAAGCATTAAATGAACACAATGAAAGGAGGGAGGAGCACGATGAGAGGAGGCAGGATGCAATGCTGAGGCTAATGGGGGAGCAAAGTGACAAGCTCAGGCATCTGGTGGAGCTGCAGGAAAGGCAGCAGGAGCACAGACTGCCGCTGCAGCCCCTGTATAACCGCCTGCCCTCCTCCTCAAGTTCCATAGTCTCCTCACCCAGATGCCCAAGAACACGGGGCGGGGGCAGTGGGGAGGCTACGGACATCCAGCCACTCCACCCCAGAGGATTGCCCAAGCAACAGAAGGCTGGCATACAATAAGTTTTGAACTGTAGTGTGGCCTTGTCCTTCCCTCCTCCACCACCCCACCCGGTGCTTCCCTCCTCAACCACTCCTACCTTGCAAGTTTTCCTCCATTTGTGTGATGAATTAATAAAGAACGCATGATTTTGAAATAATAATGACTTTATTGCCTCTGAAAGCGGTGATCGAAGGGGGGAAATCGGTTGGCTTACATGGAAGTAGAATCAACCAAGGGGGTGGGTTTTCATCAAGAAGAAACAGAACTGACACCGTAGCCTGGCCAGTCATGAAACTGGTTTTCAAAGCTTCTCTGATGCGCAGCACACCCTGCTGTGCTCTTCTAATCGCCCTGGTGTCTGGCTGTGGGTAATCGGCCGCCAGGTGATTTCCTCAGCCTCTCACCCCGCCATAAACGTCTCCCCCCTTACTCTCACAGATATTGTGGAGCATCCCATAACGATGGGAATATTGGTTTCACTGAGGTCTAACCTACTCAGTAAACTGTGCCAACAAGCTTTTAAACGTCCAAATGCACATTCTACCATCATTCTGCACTTGCTCAGCCTATAGTTGAACTGCTCCTGACTACTGTCCAGGGTGCCCGTGTACGGCTTCATGAGCCATGGCATTAAGGGGTAGGCTGGGTCCCCAAGGATAACTATAGGCATTTCAACATCCCCAGTGGTGATTTTCTGGTCTGGGAAGTAAGTTCCTTCCTGCAGCTGTTCAAACAGACCAGAGTTCCTGAAGATGCGAGCGCCATGTACCTTTCCCGGCCATCCCACATTGATGTTGGTGAAACGTCCCTTGTGATCTACCAGTGCTTGCAGCACCATTGTAAAGTACCCCTTGCAGTTTATGTACTGGCTACCAGGGTAGTCCGGTCCCAAGATAGCGATATGGGTTCCATCTATCGCCCCACCACAGTTAGGGAACCCTATTGCAGCAAAGCCATCCACTATGACCCGCACATTTCCCAGAGTCACTACCCTTGATAGCAGCAGCTAAGTGATTGCGTTGCTACTTGCATCGCAGCAGCCCCCACAGTAGTTTTACCCACTCCAAATTGATTCCCAACTGACCGGTAGCTGTCTGGCATTGCAAGCTTCCAGACGGCTATTGCCACTCGCTTCTCAACTGTGAGGGCTGCTCTCATCTTGGTATTCTTGCACTTCAGGGCAGGGGAAAGCAAGTCAAAGTTCCATGAAAATGCCCTTACGCATGCGAAAGTTTTGCAGCCACTGGGAATCATCCCAGAACTGCCACACTATGCGGTCCCACCAGTCTGTGCTTGTTTCCCAAGCCCAGAATCAGTGTTCCACAGCAGGAATCTGCCCCATTAGCAACATGATGCCCAATTGCCAGGGCCCATGCTTTGAGAGAAGTCTGTGTCCGTGTTCTCATCACTATCGTGATCACGCTGACATCGCCTCCTCACCTGCTTTTGTAGGTTCTGCATATACTGCGCGAGGCGTTTACAATGTTCACAATAGCAGCAGTGATCTGAGTGGGCTCCATGCTTGCCATGGTATGGCATCTGCAGGAGAGCAGAGTTGCAGCGAAAGCGGTGGATGACGACGGATGCCACGAGAATAGATTTTTATACAGAACGACGAGAGGACTTGCGAGGTGGATTCATGGAACCAGGAGAGCAGAGTTGCAGTGGAAATGGTTGATGATGACGGTTAGCAGTCCTACTGCACCATCTGCTGACAGCAGCACCCAGAACACAACAGCAGTGGTGATGGTGAGCTGAGCTGAGCTGAGCGGGCTCCATGCTTGCCATGGTATGGCGTCCGCACGGAAAAAAGGCGCGAAACGATTGTCTGCCGTTGCTTTCATGGAGGGAGGGGCAACTGACGACATGTACCCAAAACCACCGTGACAATGTTTTGCCCCATCAAGTATTGAGAGCTTAACCCAGAATTCCAATGGGCAGCAGAGACTGTGGGAACTGTGGGATAGTCACCCAGAGTGTACCGCCCCCTAAGTCGATGCTAGCCACGGTAGTGAGGACACACTCTGCCGACTTAATGCGCTTACTGGGGAAATACGCAGTTGACTGTATAAAATAGATTTCTAAAAATCGACTTAATTCCATAGTGTAAACATACCCTTAGGCATGCCACTGCCTAGTCATTCACTACATTCTATTCATCAGGAAAGGCAAAATAAGGTTTTCAATCATCCCTTGGTAAAGATTATTGCCTAAAGGTTAGCTGCTTGGAAGCGAAAAAATTGCTCACTACCTATGTGGGGGGGGTTGGTGGGATTTTTTTTTTTTAATTCCCTTAAGAAAGGTGACTCAGTTTGAGTAATGGAAGTGAAGTATAGGAAGTAACTGTGACTGCTAAGAATCATTCATGACTTTTACTTGAGGATGTTGGTCTCTAAGGAATAATCTGAAGGAAGAAGGAGAACTAGCTGAAATGTCAAATACGTACATGTTCTGAAGCCTGCTGGATGAACTGCAGCAACTTTAATTCCCCATTTGGCAAGCTCCTGCCTCATTACTCCGGAAAACATGGACAGAGCGGCTTTTGATGCACCATATGCGGCAAATCTTGGCATCGGAATGCCTCCTACAGGAGCAATATAAACCATGATAAAGTTTGATTCCGGTGCTTTCTGGGCTACTGAAACTTTATTTCAATAATTTAAAAGAATGATCATAGCATAACCCAAAATTATGCAGCTCTCACTGAGGTTAAAGACAAGACATCGCAGGACTCATTTTTTCTGGCACAAAAAAAAAATTCTTAAATCAGCAGTAGCTCGAAGCAGCTGCAGTCAGAGTCACACCCGGTCATCAGTCACTTTTAAACACAGGGAGAGTAAATTGTATTGCATTTTGGGATAGAATGCAGAGAATCACAATTGCAGTTAGATTCAGAAAGGGAAATCACACAGAGAACATGTTAGATAGTGTTAATAATTAAGCAATGGTGTTTTGTTCTGTTGTTTTTAATGGGTGAATAAAGGCAGTGGATTTGAAGTCCCTGTCAGTTAACACAGTCTCAATTCCAGTTTTAAAGGCCATGTCTACACTACAGAATGACAGATTTCAGAGTAGCAGCCGTGTTAGTCTGTATCTGCAAAAAAGAAAAGGAGTACTTGTGGCACCTTAGAGACTAACAAACAGCTCACGCTGTAGTTCACAAAAGCTTATGCTCAAATAAATTTGTTAGTCTCCAAGGTGCCACAAGTACTCCTTTTCTTCTTACTACAGAATTATGTCGACTTAACTTACGTCGGCATATAGCTACCACAGTTATTAAATCACTTGTATATGTCCACACTTGACTCCTTATGTCAGCACTGCATGTCCCCACCACAAGCACTTGTATCAATTATAGTGTCAGTGTGTGAGGCATCGTGGGATGGCTTCTGGAGGCCAGTAACAGTGAATGGAAGCAACACAGCGTCTACACTGACACTGCGTCGTCCTAATTATTTTGACCATGTCTCTACACTGCTTGGGGAGGTGGTGTTACTAAATTGGCTGAGAGAGGCACTGACGTTGTCAGGAGTCAAATTTAAGTGAAGACACTTCCACAGGTAGGTCGACGCAACGCATCTTACGGCAACCTAACCATGTAGTGTAGACCAGGCCTTATAAAACCACCTCATATACCGGCAGTAGATTCTTCATGTGTTTTTAACATCTGCTTGAAAAAAGTGAGATTAGAGCTAGGAGAAATTTATTAGGCCAAACCAAACTTCGTCCAACTAAAAACAACATCAGTAAGGTGCCGGGAGCCCAAAGGTCACAATTACATTGCATAAAAGGGAAGAGATATAGTCACAGGTCCCAGAACGCATTGCGCTATTTCAATCCAACCAGCCTTCCTTAGGATCAAGAAAACGCAACAGCTGGAAAACAACAAGAATTTTCTTGAAAAACTCCAAAAGCAATTAAAAATTTAGCAAAATTTGGGAGGAGAAAATTTCCAGTTTTTCAGAATTTGTAGTTTTTGAAAACTGAAAAATTTTAGAAAACTAATTTTTTATATGAAAACTTTTATTTTTGACAGAAAATTGTCAACTAACTCTCATAGGGATCTTTAATCTCCAAAGGCCAGGCTTTTACAGTGGAGACGAGGATGGCTGCAGGAGAGTATAGAACCCCCGGTGTCAGATTAGAACTCTCTTCCAATAGGTCATCAAGCCCAACCCCCTGCTGCACCCACAGTTAGTCTCACTGGGACTTCCATTACATGCTCAAAATAAGACACACATAATGCCATGCACTGTTATTAAAAGGCCATTTTAACTTTTTTTTATGTCTTTTAAAGGAAAAGACATTGAAGAAATCTAAAGCAGATTTACTATAAACCGTCTAGTCATCCATTCAGTTTCTTACTGCAATGACCAAAGACACAGGTTAGCTTCAGATAAAAGCAGAGAGTCCTTGTTTTTAAAACAGTCCAGTCAATTACTCATTGTCTTCTGCGTAATCCGAATTGACATTAATTCCTTCTTCCTTAAACCAACAACATTGCTTTCCTTTGAGGTCACTCTAATCTTAACTCTAGTTAAAGAGCACCCTTCCCCCAGACCCAGACACAGGCAAGCACAGACCATGCAAAATGCGACTTCCTTAACAGTTCTGCTAATGTTTTACCAAAAGAATGCACACCCCTTTAATATAGGCACACATTTACCAGCACTGGCCAGGGTATACATGCATCCATGTAAATACAGTATTTGTAAGTAAAGTGGGTGTGACAAAAGCACCCCTGGATTCAAACCCTACACACTACTGTAATCATCTTTGTACAAAACATGCCTGGTGAGGTATCATTTAAAAATGATAACTTGCTGGTCAGTAATATGAACGTGAAATGAACGTAGCAACAGTGTATGTAAAGTTATGAATTCCTCGTTTGATGTTATTAGACCCATGTTCAAAACCAGACTACACTGCATAGGTAAAAGTTGTTAAACAGGTCTATCCTAAACAAAGGAATGTGTGCTTATCTCAATTTACATATAAGTAGTAAACAGGGTCCTCAGTTCAACAGGGGGAGGAGAGAGCTGGAAAAAGAACAATTTGCATTTCAGCAAACACAAATGGGTGGGGGAAGAAAGCATGGCACGTCCTTGACACCAACTCCATGTCACCTTCATCTTTACTTAAATTACTTTTGAGGGGTAACCTTCAGAACCACTTCAAAGGTTCACTAGAATATAAGAAAGGGGCAGAAAACCCCAAGTTCTTTCTTTCACCTCAGAAACCAAACGCACCAGCCCCTTTGGGCCTCTGGGAGAGATCCTAACCAAGGAGTGGCTCAGTCACCATCTTGCTGGAAGACAGTGGGTGAGAAAGGCCATCTTAAATGAAGCCTTGAACCAAACCTTGCTAGATTAAATTTTAGACTTTTACTTGCATGTTTTCACTTTTATTTGCTGGTAGCGATTTCTAACTTTCTCTCCCATACCTGAATTCACTTAAAATCCCATCTTCTTTTGTTTATGACTTGTTTTATTTTTAATCTAAACCAACCCAGGACAGTGTTTAAACTGAACTGTTTGGTAACTCCAGTCAAAGTTGCAAAGTGCTGAATATTGACATCTTAAAGGGGCAATGAACTTTAATATCCCACCATAGGTGTTGCACATAATAGGCCAGGGAAAGCTAAGGCTTCCCTGCCACAGCCCCTGCCGTGGGACGCCGGGTTGCAGGTTTTTACTTATTCTTATGTGTTATGCAGGTTCCATGGCAGTTTAGGAGACTGTATTTTCTATTCAGCTTCTGGGGTTCATCAGTAATCTCCCTGGACTCCAGAGAGATTAATGGTGAACCCTGGAAGCTGAGTACCAGATACCAGCTCCTCAGCCACCCTGGAACCTGCATGGCGCACTCAAAAAGCTCAGCGTTCTTCCGCTGGGTGGCTGGAGGAGGCTACTTGGGGCAGCCAGGTTACTTCAGCAGCAGGGGGGCTCAGGGTTCCAGTGGGCCTGGACCTTCTCTGGCCAGAGGGGGGTCTTGTGCAGAAGGGGGCTATTCTTCCTGATTGGGGTGTCTACCTACCACCCATGTATCCCACTGATTGCTCCAGGAAAGGACATTTCAGAACACATGTTTTGGGGGAAATTCGGGGCTGGGGAAAGCGTGGAGTCACCTTGCCGGTTGGTAACCCCGGCTGGTGGAAGCCAATGGAAATCTGTGGTATTGCAGGAGGCTCCAGGATCCAAAACATTGGATCAAGGCTGCCCAATACATAGACAGAGTGCATGCTCGTTGCTGATTGGCAGCGTCCATCCCAGGCAGAGAGCCAGAGTGGCAAGGCACTCAGGGTTCTAGAGTAAGAGGTGACAGATTCTCTCACTGATCTGGATTGCAACCCAGAATGTGACAGCAGGATCATTCAATATGCCTCTAAAAGCAAGATATTAAAAGGTCCCTAATTGCTAATTTTGTGCCAGAAATAAATTCTGGGGCATAAATGATAAGAATTTAGGCATCTACCTAAATGCACCTGCAATGCAAACTTTATACTCACACATTAGTCTGGTGTCTACATGCTATCATTTGTGCCTGCAATGGACGTTAGGTGTTAGACACAAAATTAGAAGCCACATTTTGAAAACAAACCTTGTGTGTAATGTTTCTAATGCCAACTCAGTACTTCCAATTCCATTAAACCTGTGAACACTAAAACAGTAAACACGCTTTTAGGTTATGTGGACAGGCGCCAGACATACTAAAACACAAAAGATTTCAAAGCAAAAGTAAGGCCATCTCCTGTAACAGTTCCCCATCTTTAAAGTGGGACTAATAATGTTTCCCTACTTCCTGGGGCATTTGAGGATAACTACACTGAAGATTGTGAGGTGCTTCAAGATCTACTGATGACAAGCACTATGTAAGAAATAGGCATTATTATAAACTGGGAGAATTAATGGAGCACAGTGCTCTCCTTAGCTGGGCAATGCACAGCAAGACACCCAAGCCATTGGCTTTGTGGTGATCACAGACCTGCGTAAACGTATCAGCTTGTCACTCCGTGCCCTCAGCTGGCTTCCTTCCTTCCTATTTTTCGTACATCTTACTGCTTTCTAGACATTCTTCACAAACCAGATTCAGCAGCTGAAATTGGCAAATGTCTCTGCTCTTACATTCAGCACCTAGCTGCATTGCAAACAAAGGTTCAGAGCAGCCAAAACAAGTCAAAGGAACATTTTTAACGAAACCGATACAGTAACCCTTTAACTTGTCTTCATCAAACCAAACTCTCTTCTGGCAGTGTGGGATCCTGCAACTAGGAGTTCTAACACCTCAGCTACTGGCTGCCAGCTCCTATTACTGCACCTGTTTCCAAGTGATCACCCAAATTAAAAAAGACGGTTTTAAAATGCTCGATCCACTGTTTCCTTCACTGTAAAATTATAAGGCCTCATAGATATGAAAACATGGAGAGAAGTCCATCATTGCACAGAAATGTGACTTTTTTCATTGACTTGCTGAGGAAGCATATAATTTGGGGGTAACTAAGTTAGGTGGAGCCACACACACAAAAAAGGGTGAAATTCTGGATCCATCAAAATCAATGGCAACATTCTCATTGACTTCTATAGGGCCAGGATTTCACCCAGAGTATGAGCACTTGAGTTTGCTCGTACCAGAGCCAATGAGAAATTGCCATATACTTCAGTGGGAGACAGCTAGTTGAAATACAGATCCCTTGTTATGTCACGTCATCTCCAAATTTATACCAATGCATTTAAAATTTGGGTAAGCCAACAGTCGTTGCTCAAACTAGTGAGGTGGACGGTAGCCCCGCTGTGCGTTCCCAAGTACCACTTACGTGCATGAATTTGGCTCTTCTGTGACAAATAACTGTGCCCACAAAACTGTATTCGCAAATGTGGAGGCTGGAATAAAAATACGTCCCTCAACATGAATTGAAATCTTTTTTTATTTAAAATATATTTCAGACCTTAAATTGTTAACAAGCTATTCTGCCTGAGTGGGCTTCAACACTGTCACACACAGAACCCTCCTGAATGGACACGTATAAGTTGTGTTCTGTTTGGGGACCACCTCATTGGACCCCCTGTGTTCTTTAAGCCCAATTTGTCTAAACAGTGCCCAAGCTCTGCCTGTGGGTGGGGTCCCTAGGCAGACTCCTGGGATGCAGATCTTTTATCTAGCAGCCCAGTCCCTGGGACTAATGCTGACCTCTCAGAGTTCTCTGTAGCTTAAATACGCCCTACCCAGAACTCCACCTGTGGGAGCACTCAGCGTCTAACTGCTCAGTGGCGTGCAAGTAAAAGCCAACAGACGTACCCACTCTGCACAGGACTGTAAACACACATACTCTTGATTTAACCTGAGGGGTATGCAGACCTAGACAGAAATCATAATCTCCCTGACTCAGTTTCCTCACCACCTTGGAGAGTCCTCTTAGGTGCCCAGGATCCTTCCCCTTCAGAATCATGGCTCTTCTCTCCCTTTCAAGGTGAGCTAGTTTTCTAGGACCGTGGTTGGGGCCACAATTAGACAGAAAACCCCCACTACGAAAGCCTGTCCCTCACTCCTACCCAAAGCTTCCTGATGTGTTGCTCTGTGAGTCCCTCAAGTTTGTTTGTGTCAACGGGTCCTGGAACAAATTTTAGTGCTAAGAGCCATTGAACCAATCTGCATATGACAGAAACCCTGCATATGACAGAAACCACTTCAAGCCAGGGGATCCTTCAGGACCCCCCCTCCTCCCACCTCTAGTTCCAGCACCTATGTTTGCGCCCCTACCAACACCTGGTTTCCTTGTTCTCCTGGTGGGGATTTTCCACCTATCACATCCAGATCTAGGCATGCTAGATTAATATAATAACTAAGAGTTAATTTCTCTAGGATGCTACTGTTTTTATCCTATAAAACTCTTCTTCTCTATGGGTTGGTTACCAGATACAGTCACTAGACAAAATAGATGGTTCATTACAGAGGCCTATAGATAATGAAATAATAAGCAGATATGGAATTCTGAGAATTAGCAAATAGAGATATAATGACCAAAACCTTGTTCAATATTTACATCAGGTAATTTCTAAATAATTATTGGTATAACACCATCAACTTGAAAATTTAATTTAACTCACCTGCCATACTTGAGATATTAATTAGCCTTCCTTTGGATTTCCGAAGTAACGGTAAAAACATTTTGGTCACCTCTACATGCCCAAAGAAATTCACATCCATACACTGCTTGTAAACACTCATGGGCAGCAGCTCACCATCTGCAGTAAACCCCAGGATTCCAGCATTGTTAACAACACCCCATAACCCTGAGGAAGAGAAGGAAACGTACACTGCTGTTACAGAGTCCATGCTGCCAAAGAAGGTAAGTAAACATCACTTCCCTAACAAGGAGAAAGCACAACTGTTAAAATGCCAGCTTCTAGTCTGGTTGGCCCAGCCAAAACCAAAGTTAGGATGCTGTGCAATTGTAGGTACATGTGCCCACATTGCACCTTTCCTCCTCTCAGCCCACTTGCTTCTTGTGGGTGGCACACTAGTGCCATTTGACAAGGATCCCGTTTTTCGCGTGCTCCATAAAGCAAAAGTCTCATCAATATAAATATCCTTACAGGTATAGAGGTACAGAGATGGGGTGGGAAATGCAGCACACACACACAGACACTTTTTCAAATAGTGATGCAATGGAAGCCCCTTGCAAGAGGTATCTGCACACTACCCCATAAAATGTCACAGAAACCATACCTGTATTTTGCACCATCTCTGAAATGTTAAGATAGGCTTCCTTAATTTGTGAAGAACTGGTTATATCCAGCTGCAGGACACAAAGTCTCTGGGAACAGCTTCTTTTTAATTCTTCAGCCCCAGGTCCTTCGCTATTCAAGACACCAGCAAATACAACAAATCCTAAATTGTCAAAGTACTTTGCCAATGCATGTCCAATTCCGGAATCACTTCCTGAAAGCAACAAAATCAGAAAGACACCTTAGGCAAAATAAAACAAAAACTCCTTTCTAAACAGTGCTGTAACAATGTTTGTTTCTGTTAGTTTTTTTGGTTCACTGACTGTTCAGGAAAAATAATTGTTTTGATTCTGTCTGAAATAATGCATTTTTTTTTTAATTTTCATTGAACCGAAAAATTAAAAAACATGTGTTTGGGTCAAATGAAACATTTTGTTTGACCCTAAAAGAAACATTTGGTTTTGTTTGGGATGTGTTTTTTAATCTTTCAAAATAAAATTAAGATAAAATGAAGCAAATTTCAAAATGAAACATTTAATATTGGGTTTTTTTTTTATTATTGTGTGATTTTTTTTACAAAAAAACTCAGTGAATTTGACACAAATCACTGGAATATTTTGGTTCAACTCAAATCTGCATGGTTTGGCAAAAAAAAAAGTTGACTGAAAACTTTCGCACAGTTCTTCATCATCTATTAAGAATATAACAACAATGTAAAATGACTGCTGGAAAAACCATGCATACATCCAAATGGAGGCCAAGCAAAGAATCTTAGAAAATTGGTCCGTTAGTGCATCGGTGTTTAACATGCAATATAAGTAGGCCTGGCAGAATTCAATTTTTGTTTTTTTTTATAATTTTGATGGGTAACAGATGTTTATTTCTAAGCATTTTATTAGATTTGGAATCTGTATAAGTTCTCACATTGCAGGAAATTCTGTGGCTTGGACAATGATTTAATTGCAGTGTTCACTGAGATTCAAAAAGCTAAACCTTTATAACCTTTCAAATACAAACTGTCAACATCACATGTCAAAATATACAAAGCAAATATCCTTCAATCAAACTCTAAGTTCTCAAGCAGCATTTTTCGTACTTTACCTCTCTGCAAATTTTGATTATTGATTAAAAGTATTTTTGTTGGTTTGTGTGTGTGCTGTGAAATTGACATTTACTGATAGAAATCTAATCATTCCAAGCCTAAGTATAAGGAAGTTAGGTACAGCTTTAGGAGCAACATCTGTGGGAACTTGGAGACTGCCTATGAAACCCTATCCTTTATACATATAAGAAAACACAGCTGAAAGACTCAGAGAGAATGTCTCCCAGTAGGTCAGGCTCTGGAGATGATGGCTTCTGCTCATTTCATCACAAACAGGTGCACCATTAGGATTTGACTCCACATATACAAGAGAAATGGAATGAAAAATGCTGAATTGCTTCAATGCAAGATAGCGTTCAGATTGAAATATTGGTTGTAGCAAAGCTGTTCTGTGAAAAAAGCAAAGCAAAATCTAAGAGATATCTACTGTTGCAGGTCTTGAAATCTCAGCTGAAACAGACAATCTTCCGAAGTACTTTTGGATCTCAAAGCAATCACTCTGCAAAATGACTTTCGAGCCAAGAGAGATTACATTATGCAAAATACAGTCAGAATATCTGTGTACAGAAGGCAGCTCTTCTGGTCACATTCTGCCACCAAACTGGAGAGAGGCAAGTGGTTTCTCGGTCTGCAAGGGAGCCCACCCCTGTATGGAGGATTTATCCCCAAGGCTCATAAAAATACTTCTGAAGAGCAAATTTCTATCTGTAGAACAAACCAAATAGCACCAACTGTCAAGGTTGGGGTTTTTTTTCCCAGAAATTGTATCAGGTGAGAATAGTTCCCCGTCCTTCTTAATCACTCACCCCTACTTCAGAACTACAGGATCTGAGCATTGTGTTCCAACCCAATACACCATGGGGGGAAAACTCTGTAACGTGTCCAGCAGAAGCCCGTAAGTAAATTTGTTTGACATTGCTTCTCTCTTGGTGACAGCTGTGCAGTTCCACTCATCGTAGACAGTGAGGAGTATTTACTACATGAATGCATTCACCAGTCTCTCACCTCTCTGGGAAATCACTGCATCCTTTCACACAGAAATAACCACAAAAGTGTGGGAGGGGGTGGGATTGGGAAGTATCTTGTTAAAATACTGGCAACAAATCCTTGATTCTCGCCTCTGACCCTTCCTGCCAAACAGAATCCTTTGTTTGACCCTTCCTCACTTGCTAAGCACTGTCCTACCTCATCTCCTCAATGAGATTCCTGAGGAAATGGTCCAGGAGGAGCTCAGATAGTGTGGCCATAGTGGGAGGGGCCATGTTAAGTTTGTGTTTGAAAGCTATTATTTGCACGCCAAAGAGTGTAATGCTGAGTCTCAGAACGTGGATGTCCCACATTATAAAAAAGAAATATCGTTAAGTCATAACATGCCTCCTTGTTATTCTGTTCTGTCTGGGTTTTTGCACTGCACTCTTTCCTGTAGTGCATTAAACAACTGGCTACACATCTGCACCAAAGAAGCTCTTGCACTATGTAATGTACATTGAAGTCAAGGCTGTTACACTACCATATGGCTATTTCACATAATGGAAATTCATTGGCTAGAAAACCCCTGACTTCCAAATAAACTACGCAGTATGGCTTAGACATCTGAACACAGGCTTACAAGATAGCGCTTCTGAGCCTAATCCTAGTCCTGACATTAAAACTTTGCGGCCACAGGGAAGTCATTGAACCTCTCTGCCTCAGTTTCCTCATTTGTAAAACAGGGATAATACTGCTTACTTACCAACCTCACTGTGGGCTAGTGATGATTAATCTCTGTAAAGCACTGTGAAGAGTAAAAGTATTATGTATTATTGGTGTTGGGCCCAATCCTGAAGTTCTTACTGTAGCAAAAGTCCTGAGTCAATGGAAGTTTTGATTGCAGGGTATGGCCCAGGATTATTAGAACACATTCAGCACATATTTTATTGGTTACATGCGTCTCCTAGCCACTAAAATTAAATTGAGTATTGTTTAGGGTTGCCAACCCTCCCGGTTTGGCTCAGGGTCTCCTGGAATTGGGCTCAATTTCCTGGACGATACTGAAGCCAATCCAGGAGATTTTAGGCCACTAACAGTCTGGCAGTGCAGCAGGGCTAAGGCAGGCTCCCTGCTACCCTGGCTCTGCGCCGCTCCCAGAAGCGGCCGGCATGTTCAGCTGCAGCTCCTAGGTAGAGGCAGGGCCGGGGGGATCTCTGCAAGCTACCCCCATCCCAAGCGCCGACTCAGCAGCCCCCACACCTGCCTAAGGCTCTTGGAGGGAGCTTGGGTGAGGGAGGGGTACGGGCTCTGGGATGGAGTTTGGGTGCATGGTGCAGGCTCTGGGATGGGGCAAGGGTTTGGGGTGAAGGCCTTGGGAGGGAGTTTGGGTGCAGGAGTGCAAGTGCTGCCCTCCTTCCGGAGATCACACCTCAAGATCTGGCCGAACGGAGTACTCAACACAGAGAGGAAAATAGGCAACAGGCTAATCCCACAGCAATTTCCCAGCCTGAGCCTGTGGAGATTGAGCAGCCAGAGGAGCAGCAGCCTTCAGCGAGGGCTGCCCCACCATGACAAGCTGCTTGGATAGAGGAGATGTCAAGGACAGCCTCCTTCGATGACTTTGACCTCCTTGTAGACAGACTCACTATAGACCTGTCTGCAGAAATCATATCTGGGAGGAAGGGAACTCAGGAGAACACACCGACTGCGCACAGAGCTCCTACGTGGAGACATCACCACCACCACCAGAGAGAAGCCAGGAGAAGGAACATTAGTTGCCACTACAACCCAGCAGCAGCATCCAGGATCCAGAAGCTCTACCAGTGAAACTGCCCTAAGGCTATGAAAGATCCTCGTCAGGCCTTCATCTTAATGCGCAATCCTGTCAGAAAGACTATTCTCGTACTTCAAGGGTATGTTTGACTGTGTAGCTCAGAACGACACACAGCGTCCAGAGTGACTTCATCCTCTACCCCACGTTGACTATGCAGAGGACCTGGAACAAGACACATCATGGGAAGTAGAGACCAGACTTACAAAGACCAAAAACACAGCCCCAGGAAAAGATGGCATTCACTATAACATCCTGAAAAACAAGACCCCAGTTGCCTGGTATTAACTGCACTTTTCAACAAATGCAAAACAGTTCTGCCGCACTCCTAGCTCCTGGAAGAAGTCTATGATGCTGCTCGTCTATAAGAAAGGCGCACGAGACGACCCCAGCAACTGAAGACCCATCTCTGCCTCACAGCTAGGATCACAGACTGGTTGGTGAACAGAGGAGCCATCAGCTCCATCCAGAAAGGCTTCATATCATGTGAAGGCTGCACCACCACCATCCACTCCATGGAAGGAAAGACACCTCAAATTCCTATCCATAGCAGCATGAAGCAAGGCTGTCCTCTCAGCCCCATCGTTTTCAACTTACCCATGGGGCCACTCATTCGAGCCACTTCCACCAGGCTAGGCGGTTTCGGCCTGAATGGCTACAGCATGAATATCCTTGCCTACGCAGACAATCTGCTCCTGATCACAGACAACCTCAAGTATCTCCAACAAATGCTTGACATCAACAGACAGGCTGCCAACTGGATGGGACTCCGCTTCAATGCTAGGAAGTGCACAAATCCCTGCATTTCAAAGGCAGTAGAAGGGACTCAATCCAGGCAACGTCTGTTCAGATCCAGGGTGAACCTATGATCTTCCTCAAGCCCGGGCAAGCTTACCAACATCACGGCATGCCAGCATACCATCGCGGAGATCCTATGAGATGTGGCCAGGATTGACTCCTCCCTACTGGCACCATGGCAGAACATCAACGCCTTGAACACCTTCCTGATCCCACGTATCTCATTCGTCCTGAGGAGATCTGCCGTGGTGAAGATACCTCTGAACAAGGCAGACAACATCATCAGGCAGCTGGTGAAGAAGTGGATGTTTCTTCCCCAGAGAGCCAGCAATGAACTGGTGTACAGCTCGCACAAGTAGGGCAGTGCCAATATCCCTCAAAGGGGAAATCTGTGCGATGTTACAATGATCACTCATGCCTTCTGCCATGCCTGGACACCATGCTGAGGAACACTGCAGAAAGTGCTATGCGGGATGTCATCAAGAAGTGAATCGCCAAGACCCTCTCCAATCAAGATGTCGCCACCTACCTCAACAGCTTGCTGGAAGGCAAATTTGGAAGAGACGGGGGAGACTTTGCTTCGCTCTGGACTCTTGCCCGCAATGCTACACGATGACTGGAGAAGCTGCTGGATGTGGTGTGAGGAACACCAGGATTTGGGAGTCCTGGTGCCACAGGTGAAAAACACGAACCACACAATCCTCACTCCGAAAGCTAGATCCAAGCTGGAGAGGATCCTGAAGGATGCCATCTGCTGCCACTATGTGGAAAACCTGAAGCGGAAGCCAGACCAGGGCAAGGCATTAGAGGTGACATGCAAGTGGGACACCAGCAACCACTTCTTCCCTGGGAACAGCTTCACCCCAATTTGCTGTCTGCAGGTTGATCCACAGGGCCCAGCTCAACTGTATTCCACTGAATGGATCCGTCCACCACAGGAATCAGGACAAGCAATGTAGGAAGTGTGGCTATGCCAACGAGACACTACCCCACGTCCTGTGTAGTGGGAAGCCCCGTGCGAGAGCCTGGCAGCTGCAACACAATGCCATCCACGATCGCCTGGTCAGAGCCATCCCACCACCTATAAGAAAGGTTACCAAGAACTCCACCATCCCCGGAACTGACAGCCAACTGCAGCCAGACATCGTCATCACCAATGTGGACCGGAAGAAGTTCATCATGGTGGATGGCACCGTGCCCTTTGAGAACAGGATCCCGGCTTTGCACGATACCCGAGATTGAAAGGTGGAGAAATATGCCCCCTGGATGACACCTTGAGAGCTAGGGGTTACCAGGCTCAGACACATGCTTTGATCATTGGAGCCCTGGGCGCATGGGACCCCAGTAATGAGCGAGTGTTGAGAGAATGCAGAATCGGTCATGCTACGCTTGGCCGATGTGGCAACTCATGCTGTTGGATGCCATCAGATGGGCGAAGGACATCTACATAGAGCACATCACTGGACATCAGCAATACCAGGAGAGATGAGCTGGAGTGCCAATGAGAAGCGCAGTAAGGAAAGTAACAAAGACTTCCCTGATAGATGGTATTTCCTAAATGGACAACCTTCCCTAATTCTCAATTACTAAGGGACCATCTCCACTCCTTGATGTATTTTGCTTTCAACAACCAAATCGCTGTACAACTTTAAATGAGTGATGTACCCGGGTATTGTAC
Organism: Dermochelys coriacea; assembly: GCF_009764565.3. Classification (NCBI taxonomy): domain Eukaryota; kingdom Metazoa; phylum Chordata; order Testudines; family Dermochelyidae; genus Dermochelys; species Dermochelys coriacea. Next base: position 33,760,135 of record NC_050079.1, on the reverse strand, counting down.
TTGGATGCTAATATCTAAACTGTATTCTTAAATTTATTCACCTAAATCTGGGTTATTGCTGATTATGTACTCTATGTATCATATGACTTTTAAAAACAAACTCTATTTGTAGATAATCTAAGCCCTGTACCCAGATGTACAGACACTCTGTTCTCAACCTATGTATTACATAATTTTTTTAACATTAGTTGTAGTAAAGTTTTTAAATCTGTTCTTTGACATGCCAGAACAATGCATTCTTGGGATAACCTCTAGGCAAACATGAAAGACGCTGCAGATGTCACTAAGACCAAACAGGGATTTTCTTGTTTCGATTTGTTGAAGTAAAAATCCCATTTCTGTGCTGAAAGCTCCACCTGCCCTTTCCTCTGCCCTGCCTGTTAAGTGAGAACATACTGTTATCTCAGTTTTCCTAGAAACCAACCCAGGATTACACTTACATTGTTTTTCTTAAATGCCGCTGTTGGATCAAACAGAAAAGGGATGGGGCTTATTCATGCACGTACCCATTCATCACATTCATTCCCTCACGCACCCCCACACGCACACAGGCGGAGAGTTACCGGAGACAGCAGAGGAAGCTGAAGCATTGTAGATCTGGTGTGTCCGCCTGCGGTCACGGATCCGGGCCGGCGAGCAGGTCAAGAAGCTGGGGGCTTGTGTGTGTGCCTTCTTCCTTGTGCTGGAACTGGGCAGCTCCTGTAATGTACACGGAGTTTCCCTTCTGTGTGTCTGTCACCGAGAAACATTCCCAGACCTCGTTCCTTTCATGCATATCAGGTTCTTCTTTTCTTTACAGCACCCCATGATTGCCTTCTTAGGGCAGATTACATCAGACACACCTGGCTCCTGGCTCTATTCTCCTTGCAGTTCCTCTCCACCCAGTCCCACATATACTCCCTTGTTCATACTTTCTCTGATTGCCTGATGGGGTATTGCAAAGCTTGGAGGTTTATACAAGCGGTAACTGAAAAGGTTACAAAGCTTAAAAGGCTATGCTAACAATAACTAAAGTTACAAAGTTTTCAAAAGAAAAGGAATACTTGTGGTACCTTAGAGACTAACAAATTTATTAGAGCATAAGCTTTCGTGAGCTACAGCTCACTTCATCGGATGCAGTGAGCTGTAGCTCACGAAAGCTTATGCTCTAATAAATTTGTTAGTCTCTAAGGTGCCACAAGTACTCCTTTTCTTTTTGCGAATACAGACTAACACAGCTGCTACTCTGAAAGTTTTCAAAAGGTTACAGAACTTAACCATCATACTAGCAATGACTGAAAAATTACAAATCTTACAATCCCATTCTGCTGGATTGTGCGGAGGCTTTACATAACACATACAATACAGAGATCTGCACTTAACTCAATTGTTAGCTGAGATTTACAACATAGCCTTAAGGAGGGAAAGGGTGAAGTGTTGGCAAAAGCAGACACGTTTAGCAATGACAAGGAGGAAATGTAACATTTCTTTCACCTGATTGTTAGGCACCTCTCTTGCTTCCAACCAATCCACATCCATCCCATACAAACCTGATTTGGGGCCAGCCCTGCTCCCACTGAAGTCAAGGCACATTCCACTCTTGAGATGGCTGCATTGCAGTGGAGGAAGACGTGATCTTTGTGCATATTTTGTATTTCAGTTTAAGGTTTTGTAAAATGCTTTTTCTGGGTTTTTGGGATGGACCATGATAAATATGTAACATATTATAGATTGTTATTCATACTATACGTTCCATTCTATGCATCTGATGAAGTGAGCTGTAGCCCACAAAAGCTTATGCTCAAATACATTTGTTAGTCTCTAAGGTGCCACAAGTACTCCTGTTCTCTTTGCGGATACAGACTAACATGGCTGCTACTCAGAAACCTGTCATATAGTTTGAAGGACTCGCAGACCCAAATACATGGCACAGTTCTCTGAAATGAGTGACAGAGACTCAAATGCTATAAAAGAGCTAAGACGATGCTATGGACTAGCTGAGGAAGAGAAAGCTTTACATTCTGTGGGATGAATTTCTTCAGCACATGCAACGTTTTCCTCCATATGGCTTCATGAGTCAGCATGTTGGATGTCAACTGGCAGGTTACGGGTACTAATAGTCAGATTAATGGTAGATTCTTCATCTCTTGATGTCTTCCAATAAGGACTGGATGATGCCTTTCTGGAAGATATGCTTTAGTCAAGCCCAAGTTATTTGGCCCCAAACAAGGGTATCTGGGTGAAATTCTATGCCTGTGGAGGTCAGATTAGATGACCTAATGGTCCCTTCTGGCCTTAAAATCGACGACCGAATCCATGAACAAAGATACAGAAGTGCCTTGACTTCAGTGAGAGCAGGGCTGGCCCCAAATCAGGTTCATATGGAACAGAGATGGATTGGTTGGAAGCTTGGTTGGAAGCCAGAGAGGTGCCTAACAATCAGGTGAAAAATGTTGCATTTTCTCCTCATCATTGCTAAACCTGTCCGCTTTCGCCAACACTTCACCCTTTCCCTCCTTAAGGCTGTGTTGTAAATCTCAGCTAACAATTGAGTTAAACGCAGATCTCTTTATTGTATGTTCTCACTTAAAAGGCAGGGCAGAGGAAAGGGCAGGTGGAACTTTCAGCACAGAAATGGGATTTTACTTCAACAAATCGAAACAAAAAACACCCTGTTTGGTCTTAGTGACATCTGCAGCCTCTTTCATGTTTGCCTAGAGGGAATCCCAAGAATGCATTGTTCTGGCATGTCAGATAACAGATTTAAAAACTTTACTACAGCTAATGTTAAAAAAAATTATGTAATACATAGGTTGAGAACAGAGTGTCTGTACATCTGGGTATAGTGCTTAGATTATCCACAAATACAGAGTGTTTTTAAAAGTCATGTGTACATAGTGTATGTAGGAGTGTAACAGCATACAGCAACACTCCACAACAATTTAGGGGAAAAAAGTGAAGAGAAATACAGCGTGTCATTAAAACTCTCCCTCTGGCCTTGTCTGCATTGGAGAAAATAACACTGAATTTGACTGGACAGCACCTTGCATCTACACACACAATTGCTTCAGTCACTGGGGAGGCAACAATTGGTGCAGCATAACACAGAAATGTGTTGGGGATAAGCCCTGCTTTCAACTGATTGTGTGCCAGTCAGCAATAGTTCAAAGAGGACAGCCTATACCTTTATTGGTTTAAGGCAGCCCTAGTGTGGATGCAAAGGCAAATCTTAAACCAACTGAAGGTGTACTGGAACTTGATTCAATGCAATATAATCAGCTGAAGCGCAACCGATTAATCCACACAATCTGGTGTAAATAAGTCCTGAGAAACTGATGGGTTTTTATTAAAGAATGACAAAATCTAAACGTCTTGCAAAAGGTATTAGAAAAAAAGAAAAGAGAAAAGCAATTCTCCAGAGCCCGGAGTGTAAACCTAGAGTATTGCTACAGATAATCAATTCAAGTTTGTGCATTCATTCACAATCATCTATTCCCTATTCACCCACTGCTCACATCCATCCTCATTCCATACACCACTGCAAATGAACCATGACTGGAAGCAGCAGACAGAATTTGGCTGAGCTACAAGAAAAGACGTGACCTTGCTGTTGATGTAGTTTTATCATTTGTCTTTTTTCACCTCAGTAATAACACTTGTCAATCCAAACTAAATTACTTTCTAAGTTTCTGTATAAACTCTCAGCCAAACAAATCAGCTTTACAACTGAGATTCAATCCACCCTTTCAGGTACAAATATATATAAAAACAAACAAATAAATAAATAAATAAATAAGAAAGGGCTATGAAGACAACTGAGCACCAGGAAATTGCTCCAGACAAAACAGCAGATTCAAATATTTAAATGACAAAATAAAAACATTTAGCAAAAAACAAACAGATGAGCAACATGTCACAGTTAGTTCATACAGTAGCAAAGCTCATTAGTAATGTTATGTATATGAATTTCCATTGTTAGGAAAACCTCTCATTCGTTAATAATTTCATAGAGATAGACAGATAAGGTACACATTGTGTGTGTATAATATTTTTCTGTATTGAATTGGATATTCTTTGGGACTATATTGTTTAAAGGTATAAGTCAAAAATAATTGTATGCATGTGCATAGTTTAATAAAAATATTTTTCAGAAGTAAACAAAGGTAACATTTAAAATGCATCTACTCATTAAAATCTTAGTTCTAAAAGATTAACAATCATAAGCAACATAATATGTATTTCACTAATAAATATTAGTTAAAGAAACTAGCAGCGCATCTTGAAAATCTATCTGTAAAATTTCTTTTCAAGAAACAAGGCCACTAAAAATAATAAAAAAAGCACAAAGAATATTTTCCTACATGATTTCAGAACATTTAATTGCCTGCAAAAAGAATGCTGGGAAAATTAATAAAAAGAATACAAGATATTTAGTAAATAATCTTTAAGATTACACAAATTTGTACAGCAGATCTGACTCCCCAAACTTTGCATGTTCCCTCTTACCTGTGATCAATACAGCTTTGTTGTCCACAAGTAACATTGTTTGAACTGGTAAGTAAATGTAACAGATGAGACATGCCATAGAGAACAGGATTAAGCCTACATAACTTTTCAGCGTGACAAAACAGAGTATTTCCAATAAAAGTAGCACGAGGAGATCACGGGCAAATATACACTTTTTCTCCACCTGGTTCTTCTTGACTTTGTAAAACGTGATTATTCCAAATGCTGCAGTCACACCCAAGCAGAGCAAGACAGAAGGGTCAGCTGTAGAGATGTAAGTGTCCATTCTCCTAGAGAGAAGGCAGACACTCATGCACTAACAGACAACAGCCTAGCAAGGTGTTGCTAAAGGCAGAGTGAGTTTTATATGAACTGGGTGAGGGGGTGGGGCAGGAAAAGAGGAATCTGTTTAGGATCCTGAAGTAAGAAAGAAATATTGCAAAATGAAAGACTGGTTTATCTGAATCATTTCTGGTACTGGTATAAATACTAGAACACTTCCCGTTCTCACCTCTTATTTTTACTGCATTTCAGCTCCACCCCAAACACTGGTTGGATAATGATTGACAGAGTCAGGAATGGACATGAAGTAGCAAGCCCTGGCCTAGGACAAAATGTAACTTTGACGTGTTTGACAACACTTAAATGGAGTTTCACTAAATAGAAAAACAGGAGTGTCCTTCCTATGAATTTGGGGGCTTGACTTCAGTGGATTTTACTTCTGATTTACACTGGCATATGTTGAGAATCAGGCCTGCAGTGTTTACTCTTTCTAATTCAAAATACGTAGCAGTCATTGCACTAATGTTACTTTAATATTTTCAGTGTTCCCATCATGCTATCATCACCCACTTTATCTCAAGGAAACACCAAAGCTAAACAAGATTGCCTTTCCTGGATTTAATGTGTTCCTTTGGATATTGACACATTCCGTACCCATATTCATATGATCACTGTGGTTTTGGTTGATTGAAATTGGAGGGGCTTTACCTCATGTTTCCAAGAATATGATTCCAAATGAGCACTAGTCAACGAACTTCAGACCAAATCTTGGACTGAACTTTAAAGGTTATGGTAAGCAAGTTTTGGCAGGTGCATGCTGTTCAAAATTATGTCCAACAACATGAAGGTTTCAGACAGTCAATAAATTAGATTAGAAATATTTAACATCTACGCTGGGGTATTTGAAGGTCTTTTTAAATTAAAAAAATAGTGTATGCTAAAACAGAATTAGCTAAAATGAATGAAACATCACTTAAACCTGTATCTAAGTACTAACACTTTTTAAACCATATTGGTCAATCAAGTTATAAACTGGGCTTACCCCAAGAACCCACTAACATGATTTTAAAGGTGTTAAATTTGTGTCTACTACAAGCGTTAAGTGATGTTTCAATCTTTTAGTTAATCTGATTTTAAGATGCATCTTTTTTTCTAGTCTACACAGAGTCTGAGAGATTACTGGGTATTTAAAAACAGTTTGGTGGCATGTGAATCCAACAAAAGATACAAGTAATTTTTCTCCATTCATGACTTTAGTTTTAGGAAATAATATTTTGATTTGTCATAAATTCTTTTAAAAGCTAATAAAAATATTTATGTATGGCTATTATCTAGTGTATATTTCAAATGAGGTCACTATTCCTTAGAAGACCGTGAGCCTAAAGGTTTGTTTTTAATTCATAACCAACCATACTAACCTATGTTAATTTACTTTGAATCATTTGAATCAGTCCCTTCTATTCGACATTGGTGAGGCCTCATCTGGAGTAGTGTGTCCAGTTTTGGGCCCCACGCTACAAGGAGGATGTGGAAAAATAGGAAAGAGTCCAGCGGAGGGCAACAAAAATAATTAGGGGGCTGGAGCACATGATTTACAAGAGGCTGAGGGAACTGGGATTGTTTAGTCTGCGGAAGAGAAGAATGAGGGGGGATTTGATAGCTGCTTTCAACTACCTGAAAGGGGGTTCCAAAGAGGATGGATCTAGACTGTTCTCAGTGGTACCAGATGACAGAACAAGGAGTAATTGTCTCAAGTTGCAGTGAGGGAGGTTAGGTTGGATATTAGGAAAAACTTTTTCTATAGGAAGGTGGTGAAGCACTGGAATGGGTTACCTAGGGAGGTGGTAGAATCTCCTTCTTTAGAGGTTTTTAAAGTCAGGCTTGACAAAGCTCTGGCTGGGATGATTTAGTTGGGGATTAGGTCCTGCTTTGAGCAGGGGGTTGGACTAGATGACCTCCTGAGGTCCCTTCCAATCCTGATATTCAATTATTTTATGAACCCTATGTCAAAACAGAAAAAATTCAGGATAATAAATATCAAACTAAAAAAGTTTCATAAGTAAACAGGTACCTACAGAATCATTCAAATACAATCTGCTGATGTACACTTACTCGGTCCAGAAAAAGCTCTAGTCAAAGGTATGATATTAAAGTAAAATAGCACTTTAGAGATGAATTAAAATGGATATTAATAATAATAAAGGAACTCAACAACTACTGCAGGAAGTCACAGACAAGAGGTTTTTAAGTATGAAAACTGATCTTGGAATCAAATTAAGATTTGGGTACTTGGCTTATTCTCCTTAAAGCTACGTGGAAAGGTTCTTGGCTAGACACTTTCTCCTGGAAAATAAAACCAGCATGAAATAAATTTAATTTTTTTCCACCAAATGTATTATTAACCAAGTCTGTAAAAATATATCCATGAGCAGATATATTCAGGAGTGGGGGGAAATATTAAATCATTTACGAGTTTGGGTTTACTAGTTGAGGGAAACAGTAACTGATTCTGCTATATACAAGATGACATAATTACTACTTCTTAAAATCAAAGATAATCTTTGATTTACAAGAGCCTGATTTTTAGTCAGGCCTTCCCACAGCTTCTAGCTGTGCATGTACAACTTTACATATTTACATTGGGGTGGAACAATACCTTTGTGAACAGCTGAAAGACTGCAACTCCTACATGCACAAAACCCATTTGGCCAGATAGACATTTTATGTGCAAAATCTATCTACCTCTCATACCAGTGAGAAGATCAGTCCTTTGGCCCCTATTCAGCAACGTATATAAAGCATGTGCTTAGCTTTAAGCACGTGAGTTGCCCCACTTAATTCACTGAGACTACCTATGTGCTTAAAGTTAAGTATGTGCTTAAGTACCTGGCTAAATAGAAGCCCCTATGCACACACGTGTTAGTGTATTGAAAGAACGGACATAAAGTTGAACATATACAAGGAGTAGACAAGACCTGAAAATACACAACCTTGAGTCTCCTTTTTCATGATACTCTATGGCTAATATTTATTTATGAGAAATAACCCCCATGGTACCAGATATCAATACATTAGAAGGCTGAGAACTACATGGTACTAATCTATCAGCTCAAGGGGGGAAAAAAGTCTCTTTGGTCAGTTATTTAAGTCTTTTAAATTGTTCATTCTGAAAGATTTTGGCCTCAGAAATATGTTAGCAGACTTTTAACTTGCTAAGTGGACAGTAAACTCCTGGGGATCACTTCACAGTGAACACGTGATAACCCTTGAAACTGGGGGGAAGGGGAAAGTGGTAGTGGGAGAGAATCCCAAGCAGCAGCCCTGAGCCAGAATGAGAGTGGAAGTGGCTCCAGTACCAGACAGTAACATGCAAGGACCTCCGTGGCATGGGCTAGAAAACTATCAGTAGTCAGGGCTTTAGCATGAGACAGAGGCACATTGCCTGACTGGAGCCACTCCCATTTTGAAAACAGGAGGGATAGGTGCAAACAGACAGCATGGGTGAAGGGAGAGAGGAAAGGAGGTGGGGACTGGAGACTTGGAAAGGCTCCTACCTCACATGTGCCTAAAATGCCTGCAGCCACAAGGCCCTGCAAACAGAAGTTTCCACTGCAGCATAGCACAAGAAGAAGAATAAATCGTAATGACAGGCAATTCTACGCCAAAGGGGATAGCAAGCAGGGCAATTGCCTGGGGCCCCTGCTTGCTATCCCCTAATGCTGGTCCTGGTTTTTCTATGGAGAAAAACAGTTGTGGCATTGGCAGGCCATGGAATTCTCATAGCATGTTAGGGGACAGGCTCAGAAAGAAAAAAGTTGAGAACCCCTGGGATAAGGGTAGGCCATTTGGTTTCACCTATGGGATATTGTCCAACAGGTTTTCGTTGGAGCCCTGGTCATTTACTGTGTTGTTTAGACAGACATTTTTTCTGTTTGTATATTCTCATATTGTTTTCTTTTGACTTTTTCTGTCACGTGGCTTTTCTAGTTAAGAAGAGCTTTGTGACTAAGTTGCTCAGGCTTCAGCCCCAGGTGGCAAGGCTGGGAGACACAACCTGGGGCTTCAGCTTTCTGTACTAGGTCCCAGCAAGTCTAACACTGGCCCTGCATGGCAGCCCCCCCTGAAACCTGCTCACAGTTCCCCACGGGGTCCCGGATCCTGGTTGAGAACCACTGCTTTAGCCCATCTTGTTCCCAACTTACAAGCCATCCAGAGAGTTGACTATCACAATCCTGGGAGAACTAGGCCTAACTACAAAACCAATGGTGCAGTTTTTCCATGGCAGTTTTTCAGCTGAGGCCCTAGAAAGGGAGGTGGATTGGCTAGATGGGCCTGATAGGTATTCCAGTAAAACCTCTTTCAAAATTGTTTCATGGATTTGGACTTTTAGGAATTATTTATCTCAATTTGACTGAGTTTTCCTCCAAGGACCTCAACCTTCTGAGGATGCTTTCCTTTATTTACCAGGCTTTGGATCCTTTTTAGAGGGGTTGTTAAGAATGCACTGAGGGATTGACTGGCACATGGTCAGACACTTTCCATTTGTACCAAATTAAATGTTATAACTAACACATTAACTGCTAGTAGCCCATTTTCAGGTCTACATTATTAATTGTTGAGAGACCTATTCCTTTAGCTCTGCCTGTTTGTTTGCCCCCTCTGGATTCTCCTTTACCTAGAGAGTCTTTATGGACAGAGCTTAAATCTCGTATTTTTGTCCTTCTGGGAGATTAACGTCCGAGTGGGTTCTGAGGATAAGGAAATCTTTAATCTACCCTCCAACTAAGTAAATGGGGTTTACTCACCTTCATTTCCCCTTTGCTATTTTAAGGTTATAAATTTTCTGTAATTTTAAATAGATTTTGGCTGGAGTTTTGAATGGTAGAGGGGTGATGATTTGGAGGGTCATTTTAAAGCTCTCCTTGAGGGGCCGTGGGATTGATTAATATCACAGTTGCAATTTAAAATTGTTCTTGTTTTTCAGGTGCTTTAGTGGCTTTTAAACTGGACAGCAATCATCAACTCCTTCTAAGTAAATTTCTGCCCTCTGGCAACTTTTTCCCTAGACGAATTTTGGCCGATTGCATCTAAACTCCCGATTTTTTAAGCTATAAATTTGAAGCAAATTGAGAGGAATCCATTAATTGTCTAAAATCAGAGAGAACTTATATCCAGTGATTTGTTAGTTCTGAAAAACCAACTTTTGGACCTTAGTGATCCATCACAAGCCCCCCAGAGTATAGACTGAGATTTAAAAAACAAAAACAAGATTATCTAACCACCTAAAAGAGATATCTTCACCCTTCAGAAGATTTTTTAAAAAATCCTGTTCTTATGCTTCACTCATAAGAAACACCTTCAGTCGCAAGGGCTGTCCAAAATAATGGTTCCCCAATCCTATTAAAGATCCTTAGGAGGAAATATGAAAACATTTCTGAGTTAGGAAAAGCTGGATAATCAAAGAGCCCTTTGAAGGAATTTGAACTTGTGGACAGAGGGAAAAATTCATCTGTATTTTGGACATTGGTGGCAACTACCTGTGATCTATGTAACTAGCTATTATTATAGTAACTAAAGAAACCCTTATCCTCATACATGCTTTGGAGAGATTTTTTTTTTTTTTAACACTTTCATGATACCCCATCTATCAACCATATGGTACAGTCCATCTTCATGGACCCCACCTGTTGTCCCTTTCCAGAAAGACCCCAAGGCAAGTTTGAGTTTTGAGAAACCAACCACACCATAATAAAACTCCTGAGGAGGATTTTATCACCGCAGAAGTTTATGGGGACAATTTTGATCAGTAGGCCTCATTGTCAGCAAAATTATTTATTAATATAAATAATACAGGAATTTTTCCATCAGGTTGGTCCACCAATATTATTTTCTTCATTAAAAAAAGGCAACAAATAATATTGGGAATTATGGACTAATTAGCCTCTTAGATATGGGTTTTAAAATCTATATCTGGGGAGATTAGAGCATTGGGTGAAGAACTATAATTTATTTGCAAAGGAACAAGCCAGTGTCAGGAATGGCCACTCTACCATTGATAACTCTTTTGCTCTTTTTCTCATTTGATTCATAAATATTGCTCCACAGTGGAGGTAAAATTTTAACAGCCATTGCTGACCTGAAATTGCCTTTTGACTCCATTGACAGAGGTCACCTCGGGAAGAAACTTGTGAGGACTGGACTAGATTTGGGGCACGGGTCACTTGCAGGTTTAAACTAATGTGAATGGTGGAAGTAACTTGAAGTCTTTCAACCATGATGAATGGTGGAAGTAACTTGAAGTCTTTCACCCATGATTTGAGGACTTCAGTAAACTCAGCAAGAGGTTAGGGGTCTACTATAGGAGTGGGTGAGTGAGGTTCTGTGGCCTGCGATGTGCAGGAGATCAGACTAGATGATCACGATGGTCCATTCTGACCTTAGAGTCTAGAACATCTGCTACTTTTCTGAACCCTTCACAGCCAAAGGGCAGCTGTTAGGATAGAGTGGCAAGGTAAGATAACTGATCCTCTATCCATCACAAAGAATGTCTATCAGGGTTGTTTATTAGCACATTTCCAGTTAAAATTTTACAGGCTGTGATGGTTTTAGAAGGGTTGTAGTATTTTCCTTCCAAAATTGTGAACTGGTGTGTATTGGTCCCTCTTTATGTACACAACCTGGTTTTGCTGTCCCAAACGCGTCTGGGCTTGAAGCATACGTTACAGGATTTTGGTTCTTTTTACCAGGAATCCTTGACCATGAATTACCAGAAAACTAATTTCCTTTGCCCGCAAAGCAAGGCTACACAAATGGATGACTGATGTTCCACTACATTTTAACAGGTCATGTTTTCCCCCTATTTAGGTGTTTGTTTTAGTACAATAGCCAACAGGATAAACATCTGGAGGAAGTAATAAAAGAAAGCGTTAAGTTCTGGGCAAGCGGATCCAGGGCGGGGGGGCAACGTAATCATTCTTTCCTCTTAGAGGGCTAAAGGTTAAACTTCATGACCAAATGTTACATGGTGTGGAAATCTGGGGCTGGAAAACTCCTAAGAGTCTTAGAAGTTGAGCAAAACAAGTTTTTAAGGAGAACGCTCAGCCTCTCAAATTTCACACCAGCTGCTTTACTTAGAGCACAGGTAGGGGAATGTGCTATTTTGAGTAAAGCTCAGTGAATTTATATTAATTCTTGGCTGTGTATTCAGCTTATGAATCCACAGCATCTTCCAAGGCAATGTCTGAAGGAACAACTTAACAAAAAACATATCCTAAAGTTTCTCTGACTTTTTTAAGTCCCTGCTTCTCTCTGTCTTTGGACTTCTTGGAACTTGATCTGGCAAGACCTGGACAAAAGTGTGAAGTCTTTAATCATGTTTAGAGCAGAAGCTGTTTACAACTGGATATGGAAGATATTCTACAACAAATACCCCCTTGGCTTTCTCATTTAAAACAATATTCAGTTCTGAGAAATATTTGGACATTTTTAACAATAACATTTTAAGGAGAGCTTTTGCGGTTCTCCGTTTTCAAGCTATGATGGACCTATCCCCCGTGAATTTATCTATCAATGGCTATTAGGCCAGGATAGGCAGGGATGGTGTCCATAACCTCTGTTTGCTAGAAGCTGGGAATGGGTGACAGAGGATGAATCACTTGATGATTACCTGTTCTGTTCATTCCATTGGCCACTGTCAGAAGACAGGATACTGGGCTAGATGGACCTTTTATGTTCTTATGCTCTGAGCCTATCTGAAAGGGAGGTATGCTAGTATTGAGAGACAATCATCATTCTCTGTGCAGGTGTGACCAGATCAAAGATGTAGCACACGTCAGCTTTCCTGTAACATGTAGTGTCATCTAAGAAATAAATGCTTAGCCCCATTTCTGGCTCAAATGCCTTTTACCACACCAGCTAAAAATCAAAAATACTTGTTATGTAGTGAAAATATCTTAATCATATGGGCTGATGTGCTATTTGCCTGGTTGGCCACAAAAACCAAGTACAAGTGAAAGAGAGGTTCCTTGTGCTCTAGATGAAATTAGGTATTTTTAACTCTTATTTTATTTTCATGTTGGTGAGGATGATGGGTTAATTGATTTTAAAACGTGGTTATCTGATATTCAGTATTACTTAAGACTAAAATACTATATTAATAAATTGGATTTGATTTACAGTGAATAAGCAACTGCAGTTGCCCACTTTTGATATTATAAGATCTAATACTTCAAAAGGGAAAATCTCCCTCCTATTTCAGGCCCATCGAAACTAAGCTTTGTGCCAGTTTAACTATTAGATGAACAATTTGCAAATTTTGTGCATCAGACCAAGACATCCTGAATCAGTGAAACTCTGGTGATATGAAAACTCCTTCTCATTTCCAACAGAGGTTTTGGTTGTTGGTCAGGGGTATTTTTTTCCACACCTCTGACCACCACAGCTATGCCAGTTTAAGTTTTTAGTATAGACAAGGACTTCTTTTTTTAAATGAAAGCTGGGAATCTGGAGAACAAGTTAGCATCTTGAGAGGCATCATTATGCCAGACTGCCACATGGGCCAATCCAATCCAAACCCTGGCAAAAGATAAGTCTGCACAACATCTGTGGTGGTGTAGGGAATCAAAGCCAGGTTTCACAAAGCCCAGGGAAGCCTTCTATACAGTGAAACATTATTCCTCTTGCAACTGAAGTGTCCCTATTGGGATATAGGATTAAGTGATCAACTGTGGCAAAATGGAAGTTATCTGACACAATCTGTTTCCTCTCGCTTGAAAAACAAGTCATTTGGTTGTGAATTGGAAAGTAAGTCAAGGTACATATCCTGTTAAATAATCATGACTTCACCTTGTCCATATTCATTGACTTACCTTATTATCTGTATTGTATTAAATACAGAGTGCTACATATAAAGCGTCACCCACTATCCTTTAATGCTATTGATTTGATTTTGTTATTTTTAACACTAGTTTGTGCTGCTGCAAAACTGTTTCAATCTCATTCTAACGTGGTCAATTAGCGTAAGAAGAGTTTTAGCTAAATACCATTTTTCAATAGGAAAATGCTCTGACTGTAGCAAATAGTAATGTTCCTAGTTACAATCTGCTGAAGTAAACCATTTCTGTGCAAGTGTAGTGACTTGTACACGTTCATTTTGTGGGCTTACACATAAGCTGAATGTTAGAAAGTATCATTTTTAGATATCTGGATTGTTTAATACTTTTGTGTTCCTTTATCATACTGACAGGTTTCAGAGTAGCAGCCGAGTTAGTCTGTATTTGCAAAAAGAAAAGGAGGACTTGTGGCACCTTCGAGACCAACACATTTATTTGAGCATAAGCTTTCGTGAGCTACAGCTTATGCTCAAATAAATGTTAGTCTAAGGTGCCACAAGTTCTCCTTTCCTTTTTGTCATACTGTTCATCTTATATCTCATATATTATGGGCTCATCTAAGGCCCTGATTCAGAAGGTGCCTAGCTATAAGCAGATGAGTAGTCCCTCTGAAATCAACTGAACTATTCACAACCCTGCGTGTAACTTTAAGTACATTGTTGATTTGGGGTCTAAGGGTACGTCTACACTGCAAAAAAGAATCCATTCTCCCCCCAACACACACACACACACACACACACACACACAGAGGGCAGAGAGCCTCAGAGCCTGGGTCAACTGACTCCCCCTCTCCCTCTCTGGTTTCAGAGCTCAAGCAGGAATGTCTACACTGCTATTTTAGCCCTATAGCTGGAGCCTGAGTCAGCTGACCTAGACTTTGAGCCTTGCTGCTGCAGGTTCTCTTTTTTTTCCCCTATTGCAGTAGAAGTACCCGAGGGGACCAAGCTACACAAATTAAATACACACTAAGGCTTTGATCCTGCAGACACACATGTAGTTAACTATATGTATTAAGTAGTCCCATTGACTTTGGTAGAATTGCTCAAAAGCTTGGTGAAGCATGTGCAGGCTTGCAGGATTGGGACCTGAGAGAAGAAAACTGCCTGAATTTGATTTCTTCCCATATTGTAAGTGTTTATCTCTACCATGACATTCACCTTATTAAACACACACAAAAATTCATGCCTCAGAACTCAATTGCAACCATATCAGGTACTTAGGTGTCTGTGTGAAACAACCTGCAGTGCAAAAAAACTGAGGCTAGCTTTTATGAGGCTTTTACATGTTTATATGGTAAGGACTTAAATATTGCAAAGCCTGGTGGGGGGAGAAGGGGTGGTCATATCTGTGTGGGTAGAGAGAAGAAACTTTTCTGACTATGCTTCTATACTTTTTAACAAATCATTCATGGAAGAAGCTTCCTGAACTCTAAATAATTCACCATGAACAGTTTTACCAATACTGTAAAGTATCACTTGCCTTTTAAATTTCATTTCAACACAGTGTACTACAACCTCAGGGCCTGAATCTGCCCCAGGATGCTTGCATACAACTCTTACTGGCGTCAATGAGGTTGCAACATGCATTTTCAAAGGCAGATTCTGACCAGATAAGTTTAATTTACTCACAGAATACAGCTCCACGATCCATTAAACAAAATATATAGAGTAACCATCTGTCTTTATCCATCAGGCTGAAAGCAGTTAATCAAACAGACTTTTTACTTTCTTCTTTTTCTCAATTGCTTTTAACACAGATGCAGTCTTTCCATAATTAAACTCAGCACTGCAGCTCCCAGACAGATTAATTCTGGAGAGCTTGTCAGGCATGTCAGCTGATATACAGAAGTTCTGTGTCTAGTCTCCACGCTTTTTTAAAAAACAAGGAGAATCTCTCTTAGAAGTGACTGAATTAACCCATGGAAGTAATGCCAGAGTACAGCTCTGTTCTGCAGTTGTATGCAGGCTCTCATGGGCTGACATGTTTTAGGAACTCCTCCATTCACTGTAGTTTAGCCCAAAGCAGAAAAAAAAAAGGTGAAATTTCAGTCTCCAAGATTATTTCCTGTGGACAGAGTAAATAAAGTTTAAGCGGTCCTGCTGCACTTACCATCTACTCTGCAGCCTCCTGTGGGAGCATCAATAGATTCTTCTTGATACATTTAATTAATTTTATCGCTAGTGATAACCCTCCACCTGGACCCTGCCATAGGAGGAGCATCTTTAAGGTAGCTCATTTCCCCTCCTTTGGCTCTTTTGAGACTGCAAACAAGGGCATCAATTGTACTGATAAATATCCCTGTGGAACAGGACTGAGACCATCTGACTCATTTCACTCTTTTGCTCATTACTGAACAGGATTTTTATCGGTTACCAGCCTCCTGAATCATGTAATCATCCTAGAAGTTATGTACCAAACAATAAGACCCAAGCTTCAGTAGATGAATTCAAACTATTTAAGACAGATTGTTTTAGACAGAAGTTCTGATCTCAGACACATACTGTTACTTCAGTGGGAGCAGCGTACATATCCAGGGACAGAGTTTAGCCCTAAATTGCTATCAGTAATGAGATCCTAACTGTTTTCATTTTCCCTCTTTCTAAACGTACCCTACAGCACATTAGAGATTTTAAATCAGAGACTACAACTACAGTTGTTAAGGTTAAGTGTTTCCCATTTTAAAAAACCTCTTATTTCATGGCTTTCTAACTCATGTGTTAAAATATTTATTCTGGGCTGAAAATTGGCATCCACAGACTCCGCCTAGAAGCAATTTTTCATTTAATTTCTTTTTCCCCAGTACTTAAAATAAAACTGCTGTGTCATAAGAGGGGCTTTAAGAATTCCAATGATTACATTTCATTATAAAGAAGCGTTAATTACCATTAGTTTGAAACAGATTTAATTTGAATTATTTATAGTCAAAATATAATAATTCACCACATATTGACTGCCTGATGATGCAGGTCAAGACCTGGGAAATGCCACTCAGTAGCCGCATACAAGAGAATTGTAGTACGCTTTCAAAACAGCTGTAAAGCAAAGTCTCACAATTATGCCAAAACTCTGCCAAATGAACACAAAATTCAGTTGGTGCTAGAAAAAAGAACAATGGGTTAAATTCTGCTCCCAGCAATCCGCAACCTTCTTATGTACCCAAGAGTATAATTTTAGCACCATATGTTTAAGTGCTGCTAAATGGTTATAATTATGCTTATCTTCCTCCAGGGGAAGATTTCCAAAGGCCCAAATGGGAATCAGGCACCCAAATCCCACTGACTTCCCTTTGTGTCCTTTGCATCTTTGAAAATCAACCCCTACTAAAAAGAATCATTTTATATATATAAATGAAAAAACTTTTGAGAAGGGAAACTACATGGTTAATTATTCTAAGTAGTTTGCATTTAAATGATGTCTTTCATTCAGGAATGTCTTTTACAACCATAAGTGACTGAATCTTCACAAACTCCCTGTTAAGGTAGGTTTACCACTATTACCCCCATTACACAGATGAGTAAAATGGGTCACAGAGAATCACACAGCAAGCCAGCAACAAAGACAGGAACAAAACACAGGAGTCATGGCTCTCAGTCCTGGGCTCTCACATAGGCATACATCACCTCCACCAATGTTCCCTCAGATTTTTTCCACCCACGTGCAGAAAAAATGTTATATGCACTAAGGTAATGTGCAGATGTGCGCCACCAGCAGAAACAAAAAACCTAGATATAATTTTTTTTTTTTTAAGTTACCAATAGGGATACTAACTCCAGCCAGGACAGGTTAGGCATTTTAGAACTCACTACTCAAAGAATTAAAACTTAAAGTGTAAGAGAGAAATAAAAATTATTAAATGCATAGACCAGTCAAAAACGTAAAATAGCATACTTTGAAAGAATAAAGTTACAGAGAATATATATGTATTACAGGAAGTACCAAGTAACAACAACATTGGGAGGTATGTGACAAAGACACTGTGTGTGTGTGTGTCATACAGAGATGGTGTGCACGTGCATGTGCGTGAGACAGACATTAGAAAGACAGTGTGTGACAAACTGTGTGTGGGCGACTGTGTGCATGTGTGACAGTGTGCATGTGTGTGTGCTGGCTGCTGGGGAAGTTTCTGAGAGACACCCATCTGCTGTCTCCCCCGTTCTGCAGAGCTGGGATACATGAGGGGTGCGCACTCGTGCTTGCATGTGTGTGAGACAGACAGTGTGTGCGCTGGCTGCTGGGGAAGTCTCCAAGAGACCATGTGCTGTCTCTTTAAGGCACTTACCCGAAGCCTAGTTCATACCTCAGAGTTGCTGAGAGTCCTGATGAACTCTGTCCTCTCTACCCTGCTCTGTGGAGATGGGGTACAGGGGGCTGGGGGAGACCCTGACATCAGCACCCTTCCTTCCCACCCCCACCCCACACACACTCTGCACAGCCAGCAGGAGGGTCCTGAAAGCAGCTGCAGCAGCAATGTGGCTGCAAAGCAGCGGGGTGGGGGGGCACACCTGAACACAGCTGCAGGCTGGACATGCATAGTTCTGCTAATCAACGGCTCGGCTGCCCAAGCACGTAGCTTACAGGGAACACAGACCTCCATTCCTTTCCGCTTCTTCGTGTGCAAAAAAAGAACATGGCGATTCTCCCTTAGGCAATTACTAATGACATACCTTGTATGTTTCGCTTCTCAGAAACGTGCTGTAGCTGCACTTTCATTCTAAGGAAGAATATATAACTTTTATATTCCGTTTCTCCTGTGTACTTTCTCTTAAGTCTTCATTCATATTTGCTTCACTGATATTACTTATTTGCTATCACAAACTCAAGTATCTCAATTTCAGTATTGCCAACTCCACATATTCACCAACCATGAATCCGGCAAAAAAGCGTAAGATTGGTTTAAAGATCATGAGCCATCTTTAAAGTTAATACATTTGAGGGTCTCTTTAGTTGCTGTCTTGCTTTTAAGCCTTTAGGATTTAAATTTTCAAGCTCTTCTTCCCAACCCCAAGTAGGGCCTTATGTAAATCACAATTTCACAAAGGGCATGGAAATCATGAAAATGTCCCCACACCATGATCTTTTAAATATTTTCTTTTGAAAAGGAAAATGTCTACCAGTCTTTCATACAAAA
Source organism: Dermochelys coriacea (assembly GCF_009764565.3). Lineage (NCBI taxonomy): Eukaryota > Metazoa > Chordata > Testudines > Dermochelyidae > Dermochelys > Dermochelys coriacea. Next base: position 33,741,349 of record NC_050079.1, on the reverse strand, counting down.
AAAAAAATTAACTTAGTCAATTTCAAGGACAAAATGAATTTTACACCCCAATTAAGTCAGTTTAAGACAAATGATTACTTATAAAATTCATTCCCTCCTTGAAATTGACCAACATTGCTTGTAAAATTCATTCAATGCAAACTCTGAAATTCAATACTTTGCTATTTACGCTGCCATGCATTTTCTAAAAATAAATTGTGATTTACACAGGGTCCTAACCATGAGGAGTAGAAACTTTTCTTTTTTAAATAAGAGCTCAGGTTCTCATGACTGCAAGAACTGAGATTTTCAGAAAAGTATCAAATATTGTGAGACTGGCAATAAAATCATCATTTAGCAACAATTAATTTTCATTCATTGATTTTTAAATATGAACACTATCTTTTACATGGTTTTGTGCTGTCTTACTATAAATGAGTCTTTTGTAAAAATGCAGGTAAAGCTCAATTTCACTAAAGTCCCAAGGAACACCCAAAACTTCTATTAAATTGAGCTGTCATAGAAAAAGTGGGAAATGCATCTTACTGGGAAACAGAGGCTTTTTAAAAAAAAGTTGTGTGGGTGGGGAATTAAATTGGCATTTTCCTCTGGCTACTATTTAATAGAAAAAATACATCACATTGCTATTTTATGGCAAGATATAGATAATGAAGACTTGTCTGAATACTTAAGGGTTAACGTCTCCCCTACCAGCAAGCATACACAGTCTGATAACTAGCAAAACCTAAATTACCCAGCTCCACTACCTAACCCATTCCATGTCCTGAAGAGAGTGGTGTAGGCTGGGAATAGTACAGCTGGCACCATAGCTACTGCAAGTGTAGGACTGCAGAAGTGCCAGCACAGTTTTGGGAAGACAAGAGGGGCAGGATTACATCCTCCCACAAAGCACCTTTGTCAAGCTCTTTTACTCTGGCTTGGTGCAGGAAAGAGGCCATGCGCCCTTCGTATGTGCTGTAGTTTGTAATGTTCACAGCCGTCTGCTTCCTTTTTTGTACTAAACTTTTCTCCCTCATTCAATTAAAAAAGGAGCAAGTACAAGTTTCTTTTTCATAGCTTCTTTATTCCACGCACACTTACAACTAGTGGTCTAGGGACCAAAATGTTTTAAAGTCCATTAATTTTGTGAGCCTCACTTTTTGGTGGCTCAGCTTAAGCTACTTAAGGGGTTATTTGCTCTTGTGTAGAGAATGTTATTGCCAGAGGATAGTTGGAGTGTGTTGATAGCTTAACAAACATTCATGTTGATAATCTGAGAAACTTTCTTTAAACATTTAATAATCTAGAGGGAGAGAGACTGCCTCTCTCCTTATGTGATCCTGCCACAAATGTAATTAAGGGAACTCTTGCACTGAAATTCTCTTTGTAGGTAGAAGGAACAAGGATACATGTTTTATGAGGGCTTCCCTCCCCCCCCAAACTTTGGAATTCACTCATTTATTGACTTCAGGGCATGCTGCAAAGCCCATATTTTTGAACAGATAGGCACAGAGGGTCGAGACAGCTAGAGCTAGGCTTGCCAACTTTATAATTGCACAAAACTGAACACCCTTGCCCTGCCCTCGCCCCTTTGCCAAGGCCCCACCCCTACTCCGAGGCCCTGCCCCTCACTCACTCCATCCCCCATTCACCAGGCTGGGGCAGGGGGTTTGATGATTCTGAATTGCATTTTTATCTGATAGTAAGGTTCCTACAGCTTACAAGTTATTAAAAAAACTAAAATAAATAAAAAATGGTCCTCTCTCACAGGTTGAAGCCAAGTTGTAAATGAATCGGGCTAACATTAAGTGATTTAGTAGATACCTGCTCCTAGCACAGATAAAACACGTATTTCCTGAGAACAATCTCTCTCAGGCAAGAGATTACAGGCTGATGGGAGTTTATCACTTAGTTTGGCTATAATATTAATATAATGCTTTATAATACTTTACAGGTGACAATCACTGTATAATTGCAGAGTTCAAAGTGCTTTTACAAAAGGAGGGCATTGTTTTAAAACTGGGCAGGAAGAGGTGCAAAAAGGTTAAAATGACTCCCACAAGATTGTATAATATAATGTATCAGTGGCAGAACTAGGAACAGAACAAAGCCTTGGCCATATTAGATCATACTGCTATAGCACCAATTAGAGAAAATAATCTCTGTGCTTTGTTAAAAACACAATAGGCAAAGTAAGTTGGTAACTTTTCCCTATGTAACTTTATTCAATCAATATACCAAGAATTGTTTGGAATATAACAGATCTGTACATGTTAAAAAAAAATAAACTAACATTTAGCAGTTAGAGCTTAAAACTGAGAACACTACTAGTGCACAGCATCAGAAAATTCAATTTCTACAAATTGCGGCTCTTCTACCATTAAAATAACATTTCCCTCTAGACAAAGTCATCCAGAAATTGAGAAAAAGTTCAGTTTCAATTCATCCATTACATGTTTGATGGAATTATACACAAATATGAATATACTTGTAATTTGACTCCTACACATGCTGTGACAGATGAAGAGTTAAATTGCTGCATGCCTTGGAACAGTTCTAGCATTTTCATTTGGCACAAAGCCTGCTTTGATAGGCTGGATACTCTGTAAAAGACAAAGGGGGAAGAGGAGAAAGAAAGGTGTTTAAATGCAAGATTCAATCATCCTGGTTTTACTGTGTGAACTCAACAAAAACTCGTTGCTATAGGTCATATTTAAATTCCACAACTATTCAGTTTCCTCATTCCCCCAAAGTAGCAAAACTATTAATTATTTGGAGTAAATAATTTACAGCCAGAACCTAAGCATGCTTGGGAGATGCATAGAGCACTCAACTTTTGTTGAAGTGAATGAAAATTGAGAAGGTATAGAAACCTCACAGGAGCAAGCCCTTAGCAAGTCCTTATATGCTATTTCCACTTCTTGCTATCTTATAATTAAGATGACCACATGCATAATGAAATGTAGCTGCACAGGCAACATAATTATAGCAGATGCAAAACAGTCAATCGATTAACAAACGGTAACTGGAACATAACAGATGCTTAGTTATATAGAGTGGTTAAAATCCCACTATACACCACTTTTGAATAATTCTCATGTTACCATATTCTTGCATGTTACCATTCCAGACAAAGCAAAGCAAACTGTACAGATAAGAATTTCAAATGGAAAGTAAATAGCTTGACAAAAGGAAGAAATGTTTGTAGCCACATAACCTTGCCATTATTCAGTGCTTTATATGGTATATTTCAAAACTTGTCTCAAACTGACTCTACAGCACCTGCAACTAACTATAGATGAGTGAGAAAGCAGCTGCCTCAAAGAAATTCATGGGTGTTTTTTTCCTGATTTCCTTTAGAGTGGATTCTCAAACTCAAATTCTTTTGGAGTTTTTGGTTTTGAACAAACTCCAAACAAAGCAAAGCCACTTGAGTTTGCATGGTTTGGAACGAACATGATAAATCAGTGCTGCTCAAAGGTTTATGAACTTTTGGACAAGCTTCCTTATGAGAGATTCTCAGAGCTCCATAGTCAAACTTCATTGGGCACAGAAGTAAAATATCAGGGTGGAAGATAGTGGTGCTATTGCAAATATCAGAGGGTGGTTAAACATTTCATATGCAAATCATTTAGATTAAATGCATTTAAAGCAAGGACTCTTGCCACTGTTTCCACATGAATGAAGTTTTAAAATAAATAGTACCAAAACCTACCAGAGTTAAAAGCTTCAGTAGCAGGGTCATCTCCTTGAATTACAATAATGAGTCCAACCGTTCAGTAGTTTTCAGTAAGACTGGCCCTTTGATTTTACGTTTTCAATACCATCTTTTAAAAGCAGACCCCCCCCCCCACCGCCAAAGTTTGCATCCATTTAAAAAAGTGTTTTCTTTTTGCTTTCACTTTCAATCTTTCCTCCTTCCCCCTCTCTATTACCAAACTATGTCTTGAATAATACATACTAAGTTTTTTTAACCGTGGGTGGAATGCATATGCAGGCTAAGAACTTTGCATGCTTGCTTGTTTTACGTTGTTAATACTTGAAAATTAGGAGCCCATTGTCTAGACCGCAGCCACTGTATCACAAACATGAGGGGCATGGCAAGTGGGACAGTTTGAATCCTTCTCATTTCTGGATTTGCTCTGTCCCCAAGACTACTTGCATTGTTTTTTGCATTGAAAACCATTGGTTAGATCTTTCCCAATTCTAGGTTACCATTTTTCCACATTTACCAATGGCTATGACAATAAGCCCACCACTGTTCTATGACATCAACATCCCCTAACACTATCAACTCTTCAGGATGAGACATTACTACATCACTGTAAAGCTTCAAGAATATTTTATATAAATACTAATGAATTTGTTTACTGACTGAGAAAGTGAAAGTATGTTCCTGTTGCATCCTAAAGGATATAAAACTTAAGAATAAGGGTTATTATAAAAGAACCCAGAATACTTTTCTCACTTCCCCCACCAGACTAGTTTCCTCTTCCATTACTAATTGTAAGGTGGGGGGAGAGAATCCAGAAGTTGTGGAGGAGAGAGCTTCAAAAACATAACCAGGAATAATCATGCTTTTTAGTTAGGTCACACTTGTTATTGCTGAAATACCTCCCACATCACCGCTGCTTGTACCTACAGATTCATTGTTGGTGCACAGTTAATGCAGTATGATGTACAGATCAAAGAGAAATTTTGCCTTAAGATAGTTGCATATGTTGTACCTTACATGTAACCTGAAGTTTATACAGCTGAGAGATTTTAATTTCTTCCAAATGATCAAAGGAAGTGCACCTCCCACATTCAATAATTAGAGCCGAGGATTTATGGCAGGTTGATTTGACACAGCTCTCACAAGATGAGAAAATGAGATCGTCACACATCAATGAAAACGTATGGATTCACAGATAGCTGTATGAATTACTAGCATGTGATGAACCTTCCTTGTTATCTGTTTTGTAGATCAGTGCATTTGGATGAACATCAACCACTATGGGAACTCAATTTATCATTAAACTTTATATATATTATTATCTCAGTATTATAAAGTCTTATTTAAATAATTGGGAGTCTAGTTTCAAGTAACTAAAGCCAAGAGATTCAAAATTGAAGCTCAGATTCTGTCCTTATTTATGAGAACAGACACAGCTATGAAAATCTTGCATTTAAGTTTCTCTCTCCAACAATATTCTAAGTCTTTGAAAGATGTTTTATATACATTTACTTGTAAATGGTTTTAGTCTCTTGGAAGCAAAAAACTCTGCAGCTCTTGCTTTTATATGTAGTTGTGCTGAATTACTGGAACTATTCACCAAGGATTGGATCCCTTGTACTTAAAATTATAGAATATGCAATTAATCCTCCCCTACCTACAGCTGCAACAACACTTCACACTTCCCAATCAATGTATTTACAAACAGTAGTTATTTGAACCTCACAACACCCGTGAGCCAGGAAGTATAGCACCCCTGTTAAAAATGGAGAAATTAGAGCCAAGAAAAGTTAAGATCAACATTTTTAAATTGGTTACTAATTTCAGGTGCCCAGCCTGAGATACACAGAAACGTTTTAAGAGTTCCTATCATCCATTCACTTCTGCTGGAGTTAGTACTCAGCATCTCTGAAAATTAGGCCCTAAGTGCCTCTAGTAGGGCACGCAAACACAGAAACACAACATGAGCAGCCACTTTTGAAAAGTTTGGTTAAATCGACTTGTTCAAAGTCACTCAGTATACAGATGCTAAAGCTATAAAAAAGAATCAGGAGTTCTGACCTTCGGCTGCATCTTCTAGCCACTAACTTGCTGCAAAATGTATATACAAGGTTTCTTTTAATTTTTATAAAAAGCCCAATGGAAAACAAAAATGCCCACCTTGAATTTATGTAAACCTATATTTTTTAAAAGGAGGACTTTGGTAGAGGGAAAAAAAAGTAAATTTTTGATTCATCAGAATAAAACATACACAATCTTTCTTATCAAACCTGAATCCTTAGGATCAAAGTCCATGTGCTAAAAATATTAGTGAAATTTTTTACAACTGTTACAGAAGACCCCAAAACACTGATTTTCTAGCTGTATAATCATATTACACCATGTTGAAAGCCTGCTGTACATCCCGACACAGCCAAAAGCAACTATCCGACATAAATTGTACTGATTCTGGACCTGCATATCCAGAACAAAATAGCTAGCCTCTCTCTTCCTGTAGTTTGCTGGTATGCTATTAATGTGCTGCCCCTAGTCAGTAGTTAAAATGCAAGTACTGATGCTATGGTACCGATGTAATTATGATAGTTATGCAAAACATCTCTGAAAGGTGTTAAATTAGGTGTTGGTACAACAGCACCATCTGCCAGGTCAGAGTGAAAAATACAGTAGTCGCAGAAGCAACTGCCTAAATATTAAACCCACCACTTTGCTGCTGAAAAGTAAAGCCCAGGTGTGTGGTTGACTAGGTCGTAGTATGGAGTCTCTTTCAGACTTGACTTCTGGCCATACACAAAAGGATATTCATCCAAAAACTTGATGAGAACATTAGAAGCCTAGGACTGGATTGGCACTGCTGCAATATGTCATGTTTGATATACACTGGAAGAAATATATCGGGACTCGTATACCTCTTTGGTACTATGTAATTCTAACCAACATAATGCAAACTATTACACACCACCTTTCATCCAAGGATCTTAAAACGCTTCACAAACAGCTAACAGCCTCACAAGATTCCTGTAAAAAAGATTATTCCAGCATCTATTTTACCCATAGGTAAATTGAGGCAAATAAAGTTTGGATGACTTGTCTCGGAGATAAGTTCTTTCACAGTAAGAAGAGAAAGGGATTTCAAAATTGATGATGGTATTTGCCATTTTGACCGGGAAGCCTCTGCTCTAATTATCAGATTCCACTTTCTTCCAGTCAGTGCTTGAAGTATCGTTTGCATGAAATAATACACACGCATTCTGTACAGGAAGGTAGGTCAGAGAAAGAGTAATGAGAGAACTGTTAAGATGAGCAAATATCAAGCTATTTGAATTAGTGCCAGGGAAACAGCAAATGCCCATTAACTTTTAAATCTTTTTTTCTTTTCCTGCTGTGAAACAAATAGTTTCAATAATGGAAGAACTTATTCCTGCTGGATTGTTTCTATGCCGAGATAAGTGCATTATGTGTGGGGTTTTCTGCATGTCTAAACGTAGACTTTCCTAGAGCAATACCATGTTATAAACAATAAAGGCCCTTAGGTACAGGCATGGTCTCAATTTTCAGCATCAGACTTGCTTACATGCCAAAAATCTGCAAGCCACATAACTGATTCCTGTTTATTAATAAGTATTACTACCATAGTATGCCGAAGCCTCTGTGATGCAACAGGATCCTATTGTGCAAGGTGCTGCACAAGCAGAACAAAAATAGATTCTAAACTCTCTGTGGCAGAGATTAAGTATAATATAAACAGACAACAGAATACAGAGAGGGAAGTACAAGAAAACAATGAGACAATACTAGTCAGCATGATTAGTAGTGGCATCAGTAACCTAACCATTGTCAACCTTTCCAACCCTGATATTCTAAGTATTTGTAGTCACCGTGGCACAGGAGAGTTTGAAGGAGAGATTTGAAGGAGGAAATATTGCCAGTATTTATGGGGAACTCCTCCCACGTGTCCAAGACATGATGGGAGAAAGCACAAAGGTTCCTGTTTGAAAATCTAACATGTGGGCAATGGAGGCTGACATCCCTGGCCGATCGGAGGCGATTTGATAGTGAATGAGAAAGGATAGGTGTGCCAGGATCCCTGGGGTACAGCCTGGGATTGTGGGACCACTGTGCCCCCTTTACTCTCCAGCCTGGGCTGTCTCTCACAATGCCTTGCTAGTGAACAGCCTTGCTAGTGATACAGTTCTGAACTGTAGTTTAAATTAATTACTCAGAGTTCTGTATTAATATACCTAGTAAGGAAAAAATTTGTCAAAAAACATTTCCTGAATCTTTTTTGCTGTCTGTATTGTTGCTGACATACTTGCTGACAGGTATTTTGAAATATATTACCAAAATAATTGAAACTGCTGTGATTATATTGTATTATTTTGACAAATAAAATATGCAGAATTTTAAAATATTGTGTGCAGAATTTAATTTTTTGGCATAGAATTCCCCCAGGAGTAAATTATAAAGCATCATCCATCTGAGGAACTCAAAGTGATTTGTTGACATTAATGAATTTAGATTCATAGCAGCAGATAAGTGCAATATCACCCTCACTTTATAAGTGGGGAAAATGGTTTGCTCAAGGTCAGACAAAGTCTACAGCAGAGTCAGCAGCAGAACCCATGTTGCCCAACTGTTTTACCCATAGGATTATCTTTGCCCTCTAAAAATCTTCCTTTTTAAAAAGCATCAAGATTTATTTTTATTTCAGACATTACAAATCTCTCTCTCACCTCCCACAATATACTCAATTATTTCCACCTGTTTTTGTATAATTTAAACCAAACTATTTTACACATTTTGCAAGTCCATTAGGATGTTTTGGGCTCTCATGGATTTAAAACACATTTGTAATTATAAGTCTTGCTTCCCTCTTCCCTCCAATTGAATAGCCAAGGAAAACAAAAACAAAATCAATCAGTTTATATCATATAAAATAGCATAATTAAAGTTTATTCTCCCAATAAAAGTAAAACCAGTAAGGTGGATTCTCATAGGAACTTATCGTCTTGGGCTCCAATATAGTATGGTTGGCATGCCTTGTGATTTGATGGCAAAATCGTTTTTACTAATTAAGCATTTTAAATAGCAGAGAATCAGCATGCTAAAAATTGGGGTATTAATGAGCTGCCTGCTCATTCTTTCTAATTTATGTGGTTCACTACAGCTGCTTACTTTGCTCCATTTAGCTACTGAATTAAAAATCCCTTTGCATCACTGCACAGAAGTTCAGGTTCATTTGAAGCCATGACAAATAAGACACCATTTACACAAGACATTTTGCCATTTAAGGATTCCAGGTTAGAGAACAATTCCTTAAAAGGGTTATAACAGCTTGATCCTCTTCACACAGGCAAGACAAGCCATGTTATAATATGTTTAGGTCTCTGACAATGTTCCCTCCAATTTTTTCCATCACGTGTGGAATAAACGTACGTATGCACGCCACCAGTAGAAACAAAAAACCTAGTTATAATCTATATATTTTTTAGAAGTTACCATAGGGATAATTACTCCAGCCAGGACAGGTTAAGCATTTTAGAACTCACTCCTCAAAGAATTAAATTTAAGTGCAAGAGAAATAAAAATTATGAAATGCATAGGTGAAAAACTAAAAACATATTTTGAAAGAATAAAATTACAGATAATATATGTGCATTGCAAGAAGTAACAACAACAATACAAGTATATGTTGGGAGGTGAGAGAGAATAACTGTGTGCATGCTGGCTGCTGGGGAAGTTTCTGAGAGATGCCATGCGCTCTTTAAGGCACTCACTGAAACCTCTCTGGCTCCTGACTGAGCCCTGTCCTCCCCTTCCCCGTTCTGCAGAGATGGGGTACATGGGCAGGCGGGGAGGGAAGCGGAAAGACACACACACACACACACACACAGCGAGCTGGTTGGTGGGGAAGTTTGAGAGACCATGAGCTGTCTCTAAGGAACTCCCTCACCGCCCGGAGGCTCGTTCAGAGCTCAGCAGCTCTTTCGTGCTTCAAATCCTGAGCCCTGTCCCCTCTCCCCTGATCTGTGGAGATGAGATATGGGGCAGGAGGAGGGGGATGCCCTGATATCAGAACCCTCCTCCCATCCCGCTCTGCACAGCCGGTGGGAGGGTCCCAGGAGCAGCTGCAGGAGCAATGTGGCTGCAAAGCAGCAGTGCGGGGAGGGGCACCTGAACAAATGCTGCTGGATGTGGCAACTCTGCTAATCAAGTGTGTGGCACTTGAATCACTCCTGAGCGACCACATAGCTTAGAGGGAACATAGGTCTCTGATATGTTGAGTACTTTAAAAAGTAGTAAAATTTGAAGTGTTGACAAGGCTTATGTTTGAAGCAGTAAACCTCACCCCAACTCAGCCAATTGGAATTAAAACTTGTGTAAGATTTCAAAGGCCTGTTCCACTGTATAAGAACAAGGAAACTAGAATGACAAGTCTATTTGTAAGATTATATGATATACATGACTTTTGTAAGCACCCTTATAGTCTTAAGAAAGCCAGAGGTTTTATTTTATTAAAATGTGAGGCAGTATGGACTAGTTGACTGTCCATGGGGAAGGGTCCAAAAATCCTTTCCTCCCCATACACACCCGAGTTCTAAACCCAGCTCTACCACCATAAAATGAGAATAATATTTGCCCACCTTTCTCACATAGATGCTGTATGGTTTAAGGAGTTAATATCTGTCAGTAGGTATCAAAAAATCTGAACTAACTTCTTAACACTCCATATAACATAGTTAACATGCTGAAGGCAAGAAAGGAACAAAAGTACATAAAACCATTACTTACAAAAGAGATAGATCCTGATCCTACAAATTGCTCTGCATGTATAGGTCTGTAAGACTACACAGAGTACCGCTGAGATCAACAGAACTCCATGTAAGAGCATGGCCCTGCTCACACAGAGCATTGTGCAGGATCAGGGCAGTAGTTAGGATAATATTGCTCTGTTCCACGCTATAACTGTGTCTGAACATATTCAGGTGGAAGTGCAATCTGTTTTAACAGTACAAAGTCCCAATATCGCATCAGAATCCACTATGGGACAACGCTAGCAGATCTCAATCCAAATTCAGGGCTCAGTATCTTACTTTTCAAACGTTTACATACTAGAGACCAATCCTGCAAATAGTTAAGCATATAAATGAATAACTGTTCACAAGAGTACGCCCATTATATACGTATATAGTTAAAAGCCAAAAGAAATTTTAAATCAGAAGGCTAAAATGAATACATAATGCCTTATAGTTTCAGATGTTATGCATAAATTTCACCTTGGAACACACTGTTGTAAGATGTGAATGTTATTAAAAAGGTTAATAAATAAGGTACCCTCTGAACAATGAATGGATTTTCTAACTTTCCATAGATCTTGGTTTTACTCTTACCAGTTATGAATTTAAAACAAAAACACAAAAAAAAAAAAAAACCCAAAAAGTAGCACATTTTTCCTACTTTCCTCTTAAGATTTTTTGAAAACTAGAAACTATAATCATGCTTACGTGATTTAAGTAGTTCTGACACTGAATTGATTTTTGGAGTGTTTTCTGACATTCTCCAAGTGACTGAATACATGTCTCTGAAATAAAGAAAAAGCATCGGTAATGAGATTTTCCCTTTTTTTTTTTTATTGTTGTTGTTACTTAACAGTTTTAGACTCCTTGGACCAGATTCTGACATAAAGTACACTGATGTAAAGCTGTAGTGATTCTACTGAACTCTGCTGCCATTATGCATTGTTTGCTTAGTAACAAATCCATATTAGCACTGTACAAGACATAAAGGGCTTGTTTACACTGGAAAGTTCCATCATGGTGGAACACAACTGAATGTATTCAGGTAAAGGATAAGGCTCTTGCATTTAACATAGCCTCTGTGTTGGCAAGAGCTCACATGACAAAGCCATGTGTTAGTTTACCCTAACTCCTCATGGTTGCATTCCTACTGCAATGCAACTTCCCAGGGCAAACAACTCAGAAGATGGCAAACTTCTTCCAGATTTACAACAATGTAACTAAGATCAGAATCTGGCATCTTGCTCTAGATACAGAAAGTGATTCCAAGGGCCCTGAATGACTAAAATAGAAGAACAGAGACACAGATTCCAGCCAGAAACCTATAAATATGACAATCTCAGACCTTTTGGCAATTCAAAGGGGCACTGCAGGTATTACACTTGTAAGGACTAATGAACAAAAGAGGTACAGATTCTGGCCATACAAACAGCAAAGATGATAGGTTTTGAATTCTAAAGCACCACCTGATTTAAATTTCCCATTGTGGAATTGGCATTTAGGACAGACTTCATGGTTATGCTATTATTTAATTGAATATTTTGTTTTAAAGACCCCAAGCATTTGCAAGGCTCCATTGTGCGAGGCACTATACATACACATAGCAAGAGACAATCCCCACCTCAAGGAGCTTACAATCTAAATAGACAAAAGGTGGGAGGAAGTATTATTACTTATTTTATAGATTGGGAACGGAGATACAGAAAGATCAAGGTCACACAGGCAGGCTGTATTTTCCACTGAATGAATCTGATGAAGCGAGCTGTAGCTCATGAAAGCTTATGCTCAAATAAATGCGTTAGTCTCTACGATGCCACAAGTACTCCTTTTCTTTTTGCGAATACAGACTAACAGGGCTGCTATTCTGAAACAGGCAGGCTGTGGCAGAGTTGGGGTAAGCCTAAATCCTTCAGACTTTGGGTGCCCAACTCGAAACATCTTGAGGTGCCTGATTTTCTGCTGAGCACCCACCTTCTGAAAATCAGACTTCTTTAAAGAGACCTCAGATTAGGCACCCGGAATCACTAGTCACTTCAAACTACAGGCATAAACCTAGATCTCCTGAGTCCAAATGTAGTGCCTTAACCACAAGGCGATCCCACCTCTGCTAGTTTCTAACACAGGTGCTTAAAACCATTGTTCGTACCAGCGCTGATGCACGATTTGGCTTTGCAATACTGGTGATTCCAGTAATTAGTCAGCATGACCATCTTCTATACCTATTCAACTGCATGAACTATAAATTGCAACTGCATTTGGACTTCTCCCAAAAGACAAAGCTTTCCAAGCCTAGAAACAGCATCCGAGTTACAGCAATACCGGACTGGGGTACAGAGGAGTCAGGTTGAGCACGACAGCAGAGTTTGAGCATCATGAAAATGTGAAAAGAAAAGGAGTACTTGTGGCACCTTAGAGACTAACAAATTTATTAGAGCATAAGCTTTCGCGAGCTACAGCTCACTTCATCGGATGTAGCTCACGAAAGCTTATGCTCTAATAAATTTGTTAATCTCTAAGGTGCCACAAGTATCCTTTTCTTTCTGCGAATACAGACTAAGACGGCTGCTACTATGAAACTTGTGGCACCTTAGAGACTAACAAATTTATTTGAGCATAAGCTTTCGTGAGCTACAGCTCACTTCTGCCCTTACTCAAGAGACAGGCTTCCGCATGGTTCAGTAGTAGCCCCTGAGGGGGTCACTATAGGGAGGAAAGCGGCAGGCTCCGACCACCAGCAGCCAGCACTGCAGACCCAGATTTTCTAATATAAGACCAGAGCCCCACCGGGTATGTCTACACAGTGCCTTAAACCTAGGTTTGGGCCCTCTTCCATCCACACACCAGTCAGTCTGATGTGGGTCAGTGAGCACTCAGGCCCGGGGGTCCTAGGACTGCACTGCGGGGGGGGGGGGAGTGACTCCAGTCCAAGCCCTGTTATTTTGCATCATGGGCACAGCTCATGCCACACACGTACCCCAGCCAGACGGGCCCCCTGGCGCCGTGTGGAGAGGTTAGCACGGCTGAGAGACTGGCCAGAGGCAGTCAGCCAGGGTTACCGTGCAGTGCGTGTGGACGCTCAAGGCGGGGCTTGGAAACCTGGGGCCCCAAGGCCAGGTCCCAAAGACCCGGGTTTCCAGCGTGGGCACCGGGCAGCCGGAGTCCGGGGCTCAGCCCTGGAGCGGGACGGGGGCTGATGAAACGAAAGCAGGGCTGGGGTGGCCAGCAGCTCGCGACGACCCATCCAACCCCGCGACTAACTGGGGCGGCCTCCCTTACCCAGAGCCCGGTTGGCCGAGTCCAGCCTCCGCAGCACAGAGCGCAGCTCGCTCGCCTTCACATCCCCCGCCATGGCCCCGCAATTCCCGCTCACGGCACGCTGGGAACCGCCATCTTGTTGTACGGAACCGGCCGCGGCGTTTCCAGGGGCCGCCCCCCTTGCTGCGCAAAACCTGCTTGTGACCACGCGAGCGCCGCCATCGTGTTGTACGGACGCCCTACGGAAGCCCATTCAGTTCAGGACAGCCCGTGCTCCGCCCTGCTCCAGCGGCTACGGTGCCCCGGACACGCGCGCGGGCGGAGGGGGATAGGGCGGTGATGGGGCGCAGCGCGGCCGCTCCTCAGGCAGCGGCTCATCCCGCGGGGCGGGGCTGAGGGGGAGAGAGCCCAGAGCGGCTGGAGCTGCGGCGAGGGGAGGTGAGGTGCGGGGCGGGGCGGGGGCGGGGGGATCGTGAGCGGCCCCGGGCGGTGCCAGGGGGTCCGCAGGCCCCGCCCCTCGGCCGGTGGTGAGCCCCGGGGGCTGGGCCTGCCTGTCCCACATCGCTGTGACTTGTGCGCCCTGCTCCCGCTGCACCGGGCCGGGCGGACCTGAACTGGCAGCCCGGGCTCCCGCTCACTACGGCCGCTCCCTCAGCCGGCGGCGGCCTGGCTGGCAGAGCTGATCCGCCCTGGCCTACCGCTGACTCCCCGCCGCGGGGAAGCGACCAGGGCCTGTCGCCGGCAGAGCTGGCCTCGCCGCTAGGGCAGACCGGGAGCGCCCGGCTCAGGCCCCGGCGGACGTGCGTCCATTAAAAGAGCTTCTCGCCTCGCCTCGCCTCGCCGCTCCCCCGCGGACAAGCCCAGTGAGGCTGCGGCCCTCACAGCGGCGCAGCTGCATGGCGGCAGCCGTGTCCCTGGCCGGCCTCCCCGGCCGCTGGCCGCTCTCGGCGCAATGAAACCACCCGCGAGCAGCCGCCGGGGCGCGTCTCCCGCCGACGTAGCGCCGTCCGCCCCGGCACTTATGTCGCTCAGGGGGTTGGGCTTGGCACACCCCTGACTGACAAAAGATTGACCGACAAAAAGAGCGAGCGGAGACGAAGCCAAAGGGAAAAGTCGATCTAAGCTGCGCCATACGAGATATGTGAATAGCGTATCGACTTAGATCTACTTACTGGGGGGTCCACACTGCACGGTCGATGGGAGATGCTCTCCTGTCCACTCCCCTTACTCGTCTTGGTCAGGTAGAGTGGACGGGAGAGCAAGTAGCAATTGACGTAGCAGATCTTCACTAGCTGCACTAATTCAACCGCCTCCAGTAAGTGTAGACACGTCCTCTGTCATCCACAGCTCTCCTCCCCTATTCCACTGAATGCATTGCATTGGCCGGCTTCATAGGTAGCCTGTGTGTCGGGATAGGTGCTGTCCCAGAAAATAAAAAAGCCTGCCACTCTTACAGAGACTTATATGATCCAACGAAGTGGGTATTCACCCACGAAAGTTTATGCTCCAATATGTCTGTTAGTCTATAAGGTGCCACAGGACTCTGCTGCTTATATAGACTTAGGCATTTGTGTAGGTTTATGGGCATGAGTAGGCCTCGGGACTTTAGTGGAAATGTGCATAAACCTATGCTGTGCAGGATTGGGGCCAAGGAAGCATACTGTCTGATGCAGGCCCTTTGTTTTCCCACTCTTTGAGTATTTTAGGGATATTTACAAGTAAGTATACAGGTGAAATATACACATAATACATCCAATGAAGTGAGCTGTAGCTCACAAAAGCTTATGCTCAAATAAATTTGTTAGTCTCTAAGGTGCCACAAGTCCTCCTTTTCTTTTTACGATTACAGACTAACATGGCTGCTACTCTGAAACCTGACATAATACGTTGACAGGTCTGATGGTTGAGGTAGGGAATGAGTATATATATTAAGGGTAGACCACACTTGGTGCCATTTCTGCATAAAGATATACACATACAAATATGTATATACAAGTACCTGATGTATTATCACAGTACACTAATAAGCTTCAGGTATATGGATATTTGATATGGAACTGTTATGCAGATTTATTCAGTGTATCAATTAGTAGCATTTCTATAGTACGGTGTAGATTTGTAGCGAGTTTAATTGAATTATTCAATACACACCAGTATAACATCAGAATGTGGCCTAATTAATGGAAACTGAGAACCCTCTTGCTTATTTGGCTATTAGTAGTTCGTATCTTAGTAATTGTCATATTCACATTGTGGTTTTTTTGTTATTTGTTTGTATATGCCTTTAGAAGAATAAAGGGATGGGATCTATTCCTGCATTACTTTGCAGATGATGTAGTCAATCTCCTAAAATTAAAGCACAAACATATAACTTAGAATTGCTAAATATGTGGAGATGTTAAAATGCAGTGAAAATTATTTTTAATTATGCAGTTTTGTTATGCATTTTTTTTAATTTGCAGGTCAATTTGCTCAAATAAAAGTAGTGGCAAAGAAAAAAGGATGCACATAGAAAATGTGACCAAGGAAACAGTCCTTATTACAGGAGGAGGTGGTTACTTTGGTTTCCGGTTAGTGCATAAAATATTAACTTTATTTTACATTAAATATAGTAGCAAACACTTTACAGTGCAGATCCTTTTAGTGAAGCGAGTCTGTAAAAATGGCAGCGCAGGGTTCTGTGTTTCTTGTCTCAGTGATTCCAGTGCCAAAAATACAAAGCTAAAGATCATGGTCTAGAGCTCATTTGATCTTATATTGAAAGGCTACCTCTAGTTCACCAGCTGCAAAACGAGTACCTGATTTACCAGGTTTGGGCAGTCAAAGGTGATCAGATGTGATGCTGGCCATCACTCCCTTGTGTACTGTTGGCTATGAAGCTGCTGTACCTTACTCACACCTGAATAGGTAGCACTGATTCTTGGGATATGTCTACACTTAAACCCGTGCAGCTAAAGCGCTTCCTTGTAGACACTCACTATAGTGACAGGAGGGGTTCTCCCATTGCTGTAGTTAATCCACTTTCCCAAGAGGCAGTAGCTACGTTGACAGAAGAATTCTTCCAGAAGTCTAGCACTGTCTACACCAAAGGTGAGGTCAGCATAACTATGTCCAGGGGTGTGGATTTTTCACACACCCTGAGAGACACAGCTGTGCCAATGTAAGTACTCAGTGTAGACCAACCCTCAGACAACTCTGACCAGCAAGAATTCAGTACTGAAATAGTTTACAAGTTTCTTCTACTCATGGGTGAAATGTTTCATTCATCATTACTCTATGTATCTTAGTAACATATGGTCTCGGTCATGTTTTAGTTTAGGTTGTGCCCTATACAAAAAGGGAGTTGACGTGATTCTCTTTGATGTCCTGAAGCCAATCCAAGCTGTGCCAGAGGGAGTGAAGTTCATACAGGGGGACGTCTGCTGTCTCTCTGAAGTAGAAAAAGCTCTCAAAGATGTAATCTGTGTATTCCATATTGCTTCCTATGGAATGTCTGGCAGGGAGCAGCTGAACCGAAAACTTATAGAAGACGTTAATGTGAGAGGAACAGAAAATATCATCCAGGCTTGCAGGAAAACAGGAGTGTCAAGTCTGGTTTATACAAGTACATACAATGTAGTCTTTGGGGGCCAAGTTATAGAAAATGGGGATGAATCTCTGCCTTATCTACCACTTCACCTTCATCCTGATCACTACTCCCGGACCAAGTCTTTAGCTGAGATGAAAGTGCTGCAGGCAAATGACACTGAGCTTGGAGAAGGGAAAGGTGTGTTAAGGACCTGTGCTCTCCGACCAGCAGGCATCTATGGGCCTGGAGAGCAAAGGCATCTTCCAAGAATAGTTAGCTACATTGAAAGGGGATTGTTTAAATTTGTATATGGAGACCCTCTGAGTTTAGTGGAATTTGTCCATGTAGATAACCTAGTTCAGGCTCATATCCTTGCTTCAGAGGCACTCAAAGCCACCAAACAGCACGTAGCTGCTGGCCAAGCTTACTTCATTTCAGATGGCAAGCCAATAAACAACTTTGAATTTTTCCGACCTTTAGTTGAAGGCTTGGGTTACCAATTCCCAACTGTTCGTCTTTCTCTCTCCGTTGTATATTTTTCTGCATTCCTAACTGAAATGGTCCATTTTCTTGTAGGACGTCTTTATAATTTTCAGCCTCTCCTCACTCGCACTGAGGTTTACAAAACTGGCATCACACATTATTTCAGCATGGAAAAGGCCAGGAAAGAACTCGGGTACAAACCTGAGCAGTTTAGTCTGACCGAAGTAGTTGAGTGGTTTAAATCCCAGGGACATGGAAGAAAACTCAGAATCTATACTATAAAACATCTGATTAGGGATGGAGGGTTGATCTTGCTGTTGGCCGCAGTGGTCTTCTCATGGCTTCCAGCAGCAGTAACACACTCTGTTTGATAGATGTTGAACATTGAGCTTGGGCTCTTTTTATAGGGTGATAAAATATGCAAAGTACTTGAAACTTAAAATGAAATTAGATCTCTGTTCTCTGAAAAAGTGCATACATTCAGTGATGAAAATAGCTGCCAGTTTCAAAAGTTTTGGCGTTCCAGACCAATGTAATAATACTTACCAGAATATTTTAGCATTGGTAGTCAATATGTTCGTTTTATGTCTGTTGAAGGGACTATTCTGTTTCAATGGATTAACAGTATTGCTGTGTTTTTATACAAAATTGTGTATATATTTATAATATAATCCACTGTACATTAAAGTGCGGCCATACATTGAAATAATGGCATTGCAGGTTTCCACGTGACTCTGTGACTTCCCTATCAAATGAGAGGTTTTCTTTTTAACTGAGCTCCTTACATTCTCATCCTTCACACTGAATGTTAAGCTTCTTTCCTTCTTGCCTATCATCACAAGAAATAAAGGTTCTGCAGGCCAAATTGGGCCCCCAGAGACATCTACAATCCCGTTGTATTCCAGTTATGCCATTAGTGCTTTCAGTAGCTTGCAAGGGAATAACTGATTGGAACTGGGTGATGCTGATTTGATGGGTGATGCACAAGAAGAACAGAAACCAGCTCACATGCTTTGAGTGGTTGGAGCAAAGGACTGGAACAATCCATTTGTGTCACTAGAGTAAATAGGTGTGATTGGTGAATACACTAACAGAACGGAACCGCTGATTACAAATGTGACTTTTTTGTGTACAGTCTCTTCTCAAAATAGAACTGCACTTTCATTTAGCAGAGAGTCATACACAGGGTGTGAAGTTCAATATGATTGCAAACGGCATTTTGTTTTCAGTTATAGAGGCATGCTGCAAGGTGTATAACCAATTGTCTTCTTTTGGCCTTTTTCACATTGAGAGAATTATATCCATGATCCTTGCTACTGAGAAGATTCCTGTACCCCTGTCCAAAGGAATTGTATGCTGAAAAGTCGACTACATACATTGTCGACTCCTAGCCTTCGGTGCACTCAGACCTGACCAAAAATGAGCTGTGATCTAAGATAGAGGGATATACCTAAAGCTTCCTCATGTACAGGGGTGGTAAATTCACTCTAATTCCAATTCACACAAGGAATTTTTCCATTAGGATTAACATCAAAAAGGTTGAGATATGCCCAAGTGGTTAATCCCTGCACATTATCAATTTTGTCATACTAGATAAGATCTATGACCCTAATACCTCTTACTGTCACAGGAATAGTGATTAGGTGGTGTGACAGGATCATTGGCTACTCTGATTATTAGTGGCTTGTCTGCAAACATGCTTGGGAATATAAACCACCACTTGGTGTCAAGATCTTGCTTAAGGATTTGTACCATGTGAGTTACTTTTGGCCCTCTCAATGATCTGGCACACTGGTGTTAATCAGAAAGCGAGCATGTAGTAAAATCGGATTTATCTAGGAAATCGGTTAGTTCTAACCCTTACAACTAGTCTTCAGGTTCTGCAACTCTAACAGATCTAATAGAAGGTTTGATGATTTGCAAACTAACCTTGGTGCACCCATCTTTTCATTCAGAGGCCAAATTCATCTCTGGTATTGAATTAAGTAGAATTACATTACAGAAGAATTTGACTCACGGTGGGTGGATTTACTATTGACCAAGTAGTATGCTTACATGGGGAAAAAAAATAAAAACAGAACTAGAAGTTTGGGGGTGCTTTTATGGATTAAAGGTATTAGATGTGTAATGTCTTATTCTGGAACACACTTCTATACAGTGGGCTAATTTGTAGCAATTACTATTACAAAGTGCTTGAAGAAGCTCACGTTTCTAGATTTTTCCAACTATAAAAAATGCTTATTTAAAATGAACAAGTTGGTTCAAGTGTTAAGTAGCTGAGGGCCTCAGTATTATCAAACAGTTAAACACCATTCCATCAACTGCCTTTGACTAACAATTATTTTTGTGTTCCATGGTTGTTCAAGTTTCTAAAAATACTATTACAATCATTTCCTTAAAGAAAAGGAGTACTTGTGGCACCTTAGAGACTAACATTTATTAGAGCATAAGCTTTCGTGAGCTACAGCTCACTTCATCGGATGCATTTGCAAATGCATCCGATGAAGTGAGCTGTAGCTCACGAAAGCTTATGCTCTAATAAATTTGTTAGTCTCTAAGGTGCCACAAGTACTCCTTTTCTTTTTGCGAATACAGACTAACACGGCTGCTACTCTGAAACCTGTAATCATTTCCTTAACATGTAGTATCACCCAAAAGGCACTTAATGTTTTTATATGAGGAGCTATGAACATTTTATACTATGAAACTTGGAATTCCACTCACAGCAGCACTTTTGAGTGGACTGTTTTTCAGTTTACTACGCGGGGGAAATACTGACATGTTTTAACATCCATAATTTTGAGAACAACAGTTTTGTTCCTGCCCTTTATGTTGACAAGTCAAATTCACACTTGGCTTTTTATCTAAATTTTAAAATAGTCTCATTTTGAAGTTGGAGCTACCCTAGTTCTGATGTTTAAAAGAAATTCCCCAGCAATTTAAGTTCTGTCATCGCCTGACAGCCTTAGTTCTTTCTGCCTAGACTGCAGTCCTGAGCTTATATAGAACTCCAACTCTGAGGGGAAGGTGGATGGCTAGTGTGAATACATAAAAGAGGCAACTCTTGAACAACACGTATAGTCCATAACCTACCTTCTTCAAGAGCCAATGCTCCACCTAGGGGATGGTGGCTGAGGAGTTCTTAGCTAAATATGGGCTGTAGCACTGCTCTTCCAAACTGGGCATCCAAGGAGCAGCATGTGATGAAAGGTTTCAGAGTAGCAGCCGTGTTAGTCTGTATTCGCAAAAAGAAAAGGAGTACCGGTGGCACCTTAGAGACTAACAAATTTATTAGAGCATAAGCTTTCCTGAGCTACAGCTCACTTCATCGGATGCATTTGGTGGAAAAAAAATTTTTTTTTTCCGATGAAGTGAGCTGTAGCTCACGAAAGCTTATGCTCTAATAAATTTGTTAGTCTCTAAGGTGCCACCGGTACTCCTTTTCTTCATGTGATGAAAGTGTGCATCGAACTTGAAGTTGCTGCTTTGCTTATCTCCACCAGGGGGCACCTGCCTAAGCCAGGCCACTGGGGTTTGCAATAGCTCCCATGAAATGGATGTTTAAACCAGGGGTACTGGTTTCCTAGCTGAGATGCAGCAGGGTTCGATACATCTCCTAAGCCATGATCTTCAGAGTATAAAGGAGAAAGACGGCACTTCCTCTTTTTCTTATGCTCTCTTATGGAGAGATTCTCTCTTTTACCTTGACAGGCATCTGTAAGGACTTGCTGCGCCAAGACAGACATTGGCAGCAGAGGATAGGTCTGGAATTGGTGCCAGTGGTTACTATGACAAGTGAAGAGTAGGCACTGAGGGGAGTTCTTCTGGCATTGTCACAAAGGCTATTGTGCCTAAATAGGCTGTACTGACTTGCTCTTCACTACCACTTTCAATGTAACTAGTGCCAGGCAATGCTAGATAAGTGATACATTCTTAGTGGAAGATCAAAGAGATTCCAGTCTTGATAGAAGGCCCATGATAGAAGGCAGCACTGAGGCCAGTGCAGCAAAAAAGTCATGCCCTGTGTTTGAGGACCTTGGTTCTGGGCCAGACAATGAAAACCTGTGTGTTTATAATGCCTCACAACAGCTTTGCTGGGAACCTCAGGGAGATGCGCCAACATCTTGAGTGGAAAGATTAACCATATTAATTAATATTTCTGATGGGTGAAAAGGCCTGGATGGCTGTCTGGATAAAGATTACATATAGCACTGGATTGCTTTTAGCCATTACTTATAAGAGGCCTGGATCACTTAAACTAGATTATTTGCAAGAGTAAGGGCTCTGTGATCAGGTCCAGACTCTTCATCCAGGACGAGCAGAACAGTGAGGAAGGTAGTCTTTTCATGCAATGAGACAAAATGCATACAAACCAAAGCAAAATAACCCCAAAAGCACATGATATTCTCCAGGAGCCTCTCCACAGTGCCTGACCTGCGTATGGAGCTCAGCTGGACACAGGAGAACTGCACAGAAGCAAGTAAGATGCAGGAGGAATCATTCTCTGCTTGTCCACGGAGCTGGTCCATAGCCACTTCTCCCTCCTGCTCCCTGCAGGTGTAAGGACATGTGGAGCCACGAAATGGCAGATCCTTTAGCTCCAGACCCCTTTTCCTGACACAGCATGCACAGGGAGGAACACACCTTCCCAGCCCCCCAAAATAGCCTGCTCACCCGCTCCCACAACCAGTTAGCTGTATGTGAGTAATATGGGGATAATGATGCTCATCTCCCTTTGTACAGCACTTTGAGATCTACGGATGAAAAGCACTGTATATGCTAGCCCATACCAGACCAGCATTTGGTATCGTCATTAATTCTTCTGTCTTCCAGCTCTGCCTAGTAAATAGAACAAAGGACTGGTGATAGAAAGGAGTGAGGGACACCTTGCCTCTTTCACTTTTCAAAATCAAAATAGGAAACCTGCAGCTTATTAAGAAAAATACTTTCAAACATCCCCAGAAATCAACTTCAGGTGTTCCATTTCCAGTGTTTTATAATGATCCTTCATCTAAGCCAGCTCCACATTTTTTTTTCCTTGTGAAACTGGGTAAAGATAAATAAGGTATTACTTTAACTCGCAGGCTGTGCCACAAGGTTTCCAAAATTTAGTACACGATTTGTGTTCCTGAATGTGAATTATCGGAAGTACAACTACAAATTGAAAACGTAGCTATTGAAATTTTAGAAGAGATGCCATTAAAATTTCTAGTGCTCAAACTATGTCAACACTTGACATGTGTCCTTCCTTTCCTTCTCAAAACATCTTTAAAAGAAATGAAGTAGCAAGGCTGATATTTGTAAATAAGAAACTAAACACACTAGAGATTCATTGAGAATTTAGGGCAGCTCTTTAACCTGTCACAAAAGTAACAGATACCAATGAACATGCACACACACACACTTTTAATGCACATATATACTTATTTATTTTAAAAAAATAAATTAAATTTCAATTATCTCCACCCCAGTTCCCAAAGAACTGACTGTGTTTTTACAGCCTCTGCTCCTTTAAAAAAAAAAAAAAAAAAAAAAAGAAGCATTTTCCTTCAAAAATGTTCATTATTTTCTAATTACTGAAAAAGTCCCCACATTTTCAACAATATACTGGATTGTTTAATCTAACAATATATAACGATCCTCAAAGAACATTTTTCTAAGCATGTCAGAAATCCTTATCCTTAGTAGCTCTGGAAGGTTTGTTTGATTCCAAGGACTAAGATCCCAATCCAGAAAAGCACTTCCATTCAGTCAATGGGCTAACTCATGCTTCAGTTAAGCATGCGCTTGGAACCTAAGAATGTAGAGTAGCACTAAACAGAAATGGAGTTGGAACTCATCGAAATCAAACTAACAGTTTAGGTTGCACCTAGGGCAAGCGTGCACTGAATCTGAAAGCAAGCTTCCCAGCCCAAGCCACGGTTGCTCCAAGCTCCAGCCCAAGCCGCAGCATCTACACAGCTATTTGTACAGAGCTAGTGCGAGCCCCACCGACATGAGTCTGTGGACCTGGGCTGGAAGGCTCAGGCCCAGATGCTTTGTAGACATGCCCATAAACACTGCTGTTACATAGAAGAAAATCTTGGCTCCTGATTGGCTAAAATAGTCATGTGATGAGAATCAGTAAATTTCTACTATTTCTGAGTAGGTAAACAATATTCTGGCCTGGAACTAAATCAACCAGTGAGATCACACATGGAAATACCTACATCCTAACTCAAATCAACTGAGGTCAATAAAAATTTCCCCTCAATGCATACTACAGTCAGTCAGACCACTGCCTCTTGATTGGTTCCAGAGTATTCAATAATGATCTTTTCTGAACCTCTGAATTCATCTCTCATTTGGAACATTAGTTAAAAGAAATTGCAACATTAAAAAAAACAGAATCATGGCCAAAATGGAGAAATTTCCAGATGTGTCTGAGGAAAAAACATTCAGAATGTATGTAACAAGCCACAAATGCAAATTTTCAGCCAGCCTCAACTTGGCCTCTAATTTGGCACATACACATATTCATAGATTTAAAGGCCAGCGGAGGCCATTAAGATCATCTAGTTTGACCTCCTGCATGACCCCGGCTACACATTTCACCTACATCACATGAAGTAACATGTAGCTGAACTAGAACCGATCTGTTAGAAAGACTTCCAGCCTTGATTGAAGGACCCCAAGTGACATAAAATTTACCACATGAGCAGGTAACTGTGTGTGCTCATGCAAAGGGCATTTGCATGTGTAATTAAGGAAATTGCATGTGCAGAAATTTGTTCCCTAATTTAATGTCTGGTGAACATCATGGTTACTGTCCTTCCAAATAGATACAGCCTTCAGTTTTGTCTTGGTCAGACTTCACCTCTAGGGTGAACAACATCTGACATACATCAATATCAATGGAATCATAACAGTCTCAAAGCCATGAGAGAATTGACATGGAATTTACCCTGGCAAAGTATCCAGAGGCTTTTGGGTAAATGTGTTCTAACATGGAACACAAGAAATTAGGATAGAAAGAACTATTGCTCAATTTTGACAAGGCCTTGAATGCCTGCAAAATTGGTAATTCAACTCTTTTCCTTCCAGGTATCGTACAATATTTGGGAAGAGTGATTCTGGAAAAGTAGCTCACTGTAAAATGAGTTGAACTTAAACATACATTTAAGGGCTCTTCTCACAACCAGTTTAACATAGCACATGTGCAGAGAATCTGCATGGGACACTTTGAAGTGTGATGCAATGTGCTAATTCATAAACATTTACACAGCAGTAGTAGAGGGCAATATGATTCATCATACACATGCTGCTCTGTGGCAGCAATGCTTATAACAATGAGAGAAGCCAGGACAATTATGCCACGTGGACAATTTATGTCCAGAAACCACAGCTGATGTTTTTATTTAGTTTTGAATTTTTGGCAGAAAATTATTGGGATCTTGTCCAAGGAGAATCTCTCACCTCGGGGCTCTAGCAGTCATAACACTATAACCAAAATACTTCACTGAGAAATGAGAACACAGCATTGTCAGGGTGTTAATCTTACATATGGCTCCAGGAGCTGTTCAAAATGTCTTTTTTTTTTTATTTTATTTTATTTTTATTTTTTTTAAAAGGGAGGTGGATTTCCTGTAAGAAAGAACTTTTTGGGCACCCAGTGGTCTGGCATACAAGGGCTTCTGGAATCTTTGCTTTCCCGTCCTGCCTGTTAATTGGCTGCCTGGCATCATAGCAAACTCCCCCAGGGCAGTCCCTAGGCAATATGGTCTGTGGTGGTGATTTGGCAGGAAGCAGGATGGGGAAGAAATCTGAACCTACATGCAAAAAGTTCTTTTCCTTTTAGTCCCAGGCTGTGCATCCCAACTTGATTTGGGGACGGAATAGTTTTTCAACTTATCAGGAAGGAGAAGAGTAGAGAGCTGCCTTTAACGTACTACTCCTCTCTTATCTTTTGGATTTGGTACCTGGTATTTAATTTCCAAAAAATGTTCAAGAGAAGCCTGCATCTTCAGGGAGTGTGTATGCAGAGGGAAATTCAAAGCCCAAACCCAGTATTTCCTGACTCTCTGCTATAGCACTTTCATATGAAGTTAAATGAGACAAGACTGTTTTTCTGGAATAACTGAAACCTCAAGGGTGCTCCTTGAAATATCAGCTGTGAATGCATAGTGGAATCAATTAAATGAATCTTGAGACAGCAGATCAGCAGAAGTGGTGGCATGGGGAGCAAGAGAAACTGAAAATCGCTGAGGCAGTTCACTGTGTAATGAATTCCAAACCCAAACAGGCTTTCAGTGGTGAGAGATCCAGCATTACCTATGTACCACTTTAAGCCTTGGGCAATTACTTAGACAGAAGAAAAAAAGCTCTTCTGCACTTACCTGAAATGTACATTCAAACATACAGATTGCAAAACTCCACCCACATATGGATAATGTGAGTAGTCATTTCTTTGTAATGTGCTGCTAACATGAAGAACCAATGCATACAAATATTAAGATGTTTGGTATCTGATACATCATCCAAAGACTTCTGCTGGTGGGATGGTGTTCCAAAAAGGAGTGCTAGGCAGAGACGGGCTCCACCTAACGAAGAGAGGGAAGAGCATGTTTGCAAGCAGGCTGGCTAACCTAGTGAGGAGGGCTTTAAACTAGGTTCACCGGGGGAAGGAGACCAAAGCCCTGAGGTAAGGGGGGACGTGGAATACCAGGAGGAAGCACGAGCAGGAGCGCGCGAGAGGGGCTGGCTCCTGCCTCATACTGAGAAAGAGGGACGATCAGCGAGTTTTCTCAAGTGCCTATACACAAATGCAAGGAGCCTGGGAAACAAGCAGGGAGAACTGGAAATCCTGGCACAGTCAAGGAATTATGATGTGATTGGAACAACAGAGACTTGGTGGGATAACTCACGTGACTGAAGTACTGTCATGGATGGATATAAACTGTTCAGGAAGGACAGGTAGGGCAGAAAAGGTGGGGGAATTGCATTGTATGTAAGGGAGCAGTATGACTGTTCAGAGCTCAAGTATGAAACTGCAGAAAAACCTGAGAGTCTCTGGATTAAGTTTAGACGTGTGAGCAACCAGGGTGATGTCATGGTGGGAGTCTATTATAGACCACCAGACCACGGGGATGAGGTGGACGAGGCTTTCTTCGGGCAACTAATGGAAGTTACTAGATCGCAGGCCCTGGTTCTCACGGGAGACTTCAATCACCCTGATATCTGCTGGGAGAGCAATACAGCGGTGCACAGACCATTCAGGAAGTTTTTGGAAAGTGTAGGGGACAATTTCCTGGTGCAAGTGCTGGAGGAACCAACTAGGGGCAGAGCTCTTCTTGACCTGCTGCTCACAAACCGGGAAGAATTAGTAGGGGAAGCAAAAGTGGATGGGAACCTGGGAGGCAGTGACCATGAGATGGTTGAGTTCAGGATCCTGACACAGGGAAGAAAGGAGAGGAGCAGAATACGGACCCTGGACTTCAGAAAAGCAGACTGATTCCCTCAGGGAACTGATGGGCAGGATCCCCTGGGAGAATAACATGAAGGGGAAGGAGTCCAGGAGAGCTGGCTGTATTTTAAAGACTCCTTATTGAGGTTACAGGGACAAAGCATCCCGATGTGTAGAAAGAATAGTAAATATGGCAGGCGACCAGCTTGGCTTAACAGTGAAATCCTTGCTGATCTTAAACACAAAAAAGAAGTTTACAAGTAGAAGACTGGACAAATGACCAGGGAAGAGTATAAAAATATTGCTCGGGCATGCAGGAGTGAAATCAGAAAGGCCAAATCATACCTGGAGTTGCAGCTAGCAAGAGATATTAAGAGTAAAAAGAAGGGTTTCTTCAGGTATGTTAGCAACAAGAAGAAAGTCAAGGAGAGTGAGGGCCTCTTACTGAATGAGGGAGGCCTAGTGACCGAGGATGTGGAAAAAGCTAATGTACTCAATGCTTTTTTTGCCTCTGTCTTCACGAACCAGGTCAGCTCCCAGACTACTGCATTGGGCAGCATAGCATGGGGAGGAGGTGACCAGCCCTCTGTGGAGAAAGAAGTGGTTCGGGACTATTTAGAAAAGCTGAACGAACACAAGTCCATGGGGCCGGATGCGCTGCCATCCAACAGTGCTAAAGGAGTTGGCGGATGTGATTGCAGAGCCATTGGCCATTATCTTTGAAAACTCATGGCAGTCGCAGGAAGTCCCGGACGACTGGAAAAAGGCTAATGTAGTGCCCATCTTTAAAAAAGGGAAGGAGGATCCTGGGAACTATAGGCCAGTCAGCCTCACCTCAGTCCCTGGAAAAATCATGGAGCAGGTCCTCAAGGAATCAATTCTGAAGCACTTAGAAGAGAGGAAAGGGATCAGGAACAGTCAGCATGGATTCACCAAGGGCAAGTCATGCCTGACTAATCTAATTGCCTTCTATGACAAGATAACTGGCTCTGTGGATGAGAGGAAAGCAGTGGACATGTTGTTCCTTGACTTTAGCAAAGCTTTTGACACAGTCTCCCACAGTATTCTTGCCAGCAAGTTAAAGAAGTATGGGCTGGATGAATGAACTGTAAGGTGGATAGAAAGTTGGCTAGATCGTTGGGCTCAACGGGTAGCGATCAATGGCTCCATGTCTAGTTGGCAGCCGGTATCAAGTGGGGTGCCCCAAGGGTCGGTCCTCGGGCCGGTTTTGTTCAATATCTTCATAAATGATCTGGAGGATGGTGTGGATTGCACCCTCAGCAAATTTGTAGATGACACTAAATTGGGAGGAGAGGTAGATACGCTGGAGGGTAGGGATAGGATACAGAGGGATCTAGACAAATTAGAGGATTTGGCCAAAAGAAATCTGATGGTGTTCAACAAGGACAAGTGCAGAGTCCTGCACTTAGGATGGAAAAATCCCATGCACCACTACAGACTAGGGACCGAATGGCTAGGCAGCAGTTCTGCAGAAAAGGACCTAGAGGTTACAGTGGATGAGAAGCTGGATAGGGGTCAGCAGCGTGCCCTTGTTGCCAAGAAGGTCAATGGCATTTGGGGCTGTATAAGTAGGGGCACTGCCAGCAGATCAAGGGATGTGATCGTTCCTCTCTATTCAACATTGGTGAGGCCTCCTCTGGAGTACTGTGTCCAGTTTTGGGCCCCACACTACAAGAAGGATGTGCAAAAATTGGAAAACATCGAGCGGAGGGCAACAAAAATGATTAGGGGACTGGAACACGTCTTATGAGGAGAGGCTGAGGGAGCTGGGATTGTTTAGTCTGCAGAAGAGAAGAATGAGGGGGGATTTGATGGCTGCTTTCAACTACCTGAAAGGGGATTCCAAAAAGGATGGATCTAGACTGTTCTCAGTGGTAGCTGATGACAGAACAAGGAGTAATGGTCTCAAGTTGCTGTGGGGGAGGTTTAGGTTGGATATTAGGAAAAACTTTTTCACTAGGAGGGTGGTGAAACACTGGAATGCATTACCTAGGGAGGTGGTGGAATCTCCTTCCTTAGAAGTTTTTAAGGTCAGGCTTAACAAAGCCCTGGTTGAGATGATTTAGTTGGGGATTGGTCCTGCTTTGAGCAGGGCATTGGACTAGATGACCTCCTGAAGTCCCTTTCAACCCTGATGTTCTATGATTCTATGCTCTTGCAGAGAAACAAACTTGCTGATCTAATAGGTTTTTTCCCCATCTATAACTTGTATGTTCCTACTAGTGACTGAAATCTGTCTGTATTTCTGCACAGTTATGTAATGGATTAAATATATTTTGGGTAAACAGACAACATTAAAAAAAACCAAACAGCATTGACTGACATTATCTTGTAAGAAGGTCTGCAAGACTACAGATGGACAGTTTTTAAAAATTCATTTGTATGCAGATTAGCAGCTGGAAGGATGTGAGAAACGATGTTACACCAAAGTAAATTATCCAACTGGAGTTTAAAATACCTTTTCTTTCTCGCTCCTACCTTAGGTATACAAAATATTTTCTTGCACTGCCTTGACAGAGCTGATTTATGCGACACAAAATAATGTTGTATTTCTCTCTCTTTTTTTTAAAAAAAAAAAAGCTTTTCACAGAATCCAACAAATAACCCATCTACAATCTTGAGTACATTTAGTTTTAGAAAATTAACTCATTCACTGGCATTAAAAAGCTGTAACAAGAAACATCTATTAGAAGAAATAACCATCCATTGCCCAGAATATTTTGGGGGGGGGGGGATACAATCTGCTGTATCTGATGTCACAATCATATTGTAAAAGTGCTTTTACAGCATTTAATAAATTAATCCCATTATCTTTCAATCATGAGTCAGATTATTAATGCGTGTGTGCAAATGGTTGTGAATGCCTAACTTGTGTCCTGTGCACACAAATACTGTAGATGATTTGTACTTGTACTTTGGGTATTTGTAAGGGTAAGTTAGGCCTGCACAAATGCATGCAAGTTGTCTGCACACCCTGTAGCTGTGAAAAACTGACCCTTAATTTCCTTCTTACTCTAAGGTTTGTGATACTGGATGCAAATAATGACTTGAATATGCAGAAAATCTAGCCTACACTGTGCGTATGCATTGTACAGAAGATAAATTAAACAACAATGAAAATAGTTCCTCCTATAACAAGAAAAATTAAGGAAACCCATCTTTCTTCTTCTTAGTAAATTCAGCCTGACGAGATCTTCATTGAGTATGACTATGAGGGTAAATTAATGTCTCTTCCTGAGTGGCTTTCTAAAAGTGCACCAAAAGGAATAGCTTCTCTAGGAGTAGAATTTGCTGTTACTGACTTTCTTCTCCTTTAATCTTCAGGAAAAAGAAAATTCAAGTCAACAATTCTGCTAGATATTCTAAGAAAAAATACAAAGGTCAACCCACTTAGCGCTGTATGCTAGTGTATCAGCAACTCTGTGTACTTCCATTTCTTTTCTTTAAATTAAAATGTGAACACAGTAACAGTATATATATGGCACTTCATATATTCAAAGCTGTGTGTGTGTGTGTGTGTGTGTGTGTGTGTGTGTGTGTGTGTGTGTGTGTGTGTGTGTGTGTGTGTGTGTGTGTGTGTGTGTATTTATTTATTTTATTTTATTTTATTTTATTTAAAAGATCCAAAAAATTCAAAGAACAATGTCATGGACATTCCCACAAAAATGCACACATGAAATACTTTCATAACTCTCTATTTGCATGCTGAAATGCTGGTCCTTCTAGGAATATCCATTTTCCCATCTTTAAATATTTGGTCCCCAAATATTCCAATTTCCACACAGTTTACTTCAAGGTAAGTGTCTCTTGGGGTGTGCTTATAATCATGACAACATATACTTACAGCACCTTCTATCCAGGGATCTCAAAAACACACCACACCCCAAAGAAGTGAATAAATATCATCCCCACTGAACACAGAGACGCACCAGTACACCGAAGTTATGTGGACTTACGAATAGAACTCGTGCATCTCAACTCCCAGTCTTTTGCGCCTACCACTAGCCCATAATATTAACTCAGCTCAGCTCCGCCACAGACTCATAGGGTGACAGGATAGTTGCCAGCTGGGTTTTCCTTGGATGAATGCCAGCAGCACCTTGCTCCTACTGACCAATCATAACCCTGGCTCTGCATTGAGCTGTGGCATTGGTCACTTCTCCGGTTCTAAAGAGACCTGAAAGACTGGGCTCTGATTGGCTGGGAGGAAAGGATTTGACCCCTCTCCCCACTTTAGGCTGGGGGAGGAGCAAAGATCCATTCAGGATCTCCTCCTGCTACAGGAAGGTCCTGTTCTCCCTGTACCCAGCCATGAGCTGGGGCAAGGCTTAGGCCAAGGGGTCTTTTTTCCTTAGGATAGAGTCTGGGTATAACTGGCAATTCCATGTTGTCGCTAAGACTAACCATTGTGTTTTCATTGGTATTTGGGTCAAACCGGAACTATGTTCTGGTCCCACACGTTCCAGTATGTTTATGTCACAATGCAGTCTTTATGGTGGGTAATTTATTTGGCTGTTTGAGCTGGATGGTAGGGAAGGGTCTAAGCTCCAAAGATTGTGGCATTCAGTGAATCACTGGGACCAAGAGACTCATCAGCATGGGCTGCTGGAGTCTGGTTCAGTGGAGGCTCAAACTCCCTTTACAAGAGTGAAGCGTGGCTTCTAGTCCAAGCCAAGTGGGCCAGAAATTATCTTATCTTAATAAAGCTGAAGCCTTTGTGCCATACAGGACCCCTTAGGTATGAGGAGCCTTTTGGGGGGCCCTGGGCAGAATAAAGAGGATCAACTTACCTCCTGCTGCATGTCTCTTGGTACATTTGTAATTGGTTCTCATTCACACTGAATTCTTTTAGTAAGGCATCTCTGTTAGGGTTCCTTAAATTCTGGTGGGTGTCATACAGGAAGAGCTGGTTGTTCAGTTCTGCTTGGCGCTTCCGAAGCTGCCGACACGATGAATAAAGCTCCTCTTCGCTTTCCTTCAAGAGAAAAAGAACATCAGAAACCAATTCAGCATCTTACACAAGCTATTCTTCCCTGATTTTTCTAAGTAGTAGTTTGTAATTCTTTTTTGTAAGACACATGTGGAAACAAAATAAATAACTGAAAAAACACTGAAAAAAGTAGATACTCATAAAAATAAGCTTTTAAAAAAAGGTATGATCACCATAGTGATCAGTGAGAAATAAATGGATCACAGAGAAAGCATTCTATGACATATATAGGTATGCTGAGGAAAGAAGGGGAGAAAGCTGTGTGTTACAATTGCAGTTACTTTATCTTCTAAAAGTCTTGAAACACTGGAAAGAAATTTTAAATTTTTGAAGGTTATATCTGATAGAGCCCAGTATGCAAACACTACCAAGGATTGGGTTTATTACTAAGTCTCATTGCTTCCAATGGAGTTTCTTATTAAACTGCAAACAAAAGGTCAGATTCTTCAAAAACCAAGCATTAAATGGGACCATTCATGGCCATTAGTACTATGGCTAAGGGGACAGATCCTTCGCTGGTGTAAACTGTCATAGCTCTATTGACTTCACTGCAGCTATGACAGTTTACACCAGCAAAGCTTCTGCCCCTTAGGATATGTCTAAACTGCAGCCAGGAATGAGCCTCCCAATCCCAGCAGATACACTTAGCTAGTGGGACTCAAGCTAGTACGCTAAAAATAATGTCAGAAGTTGCAGCTCCGGCACAGACTCAGGCTAGCCACCCAAGTTCAGACCCAGGGGGTCAGGTGGGCTGGAGACTTCAAGCTGCCACTCGAGCCACTAAGTCCACATTGCTATGTTTAGCACGCTAGCTTGAACTATGCTTGAGCGGGTCTGTCCACCAGGCTGAGGGGGCCCAGCTGCAGTGCAAATTTACCCTTAATGTTTGCAGGATTAGGCCTTTAATTTGCATTTGTACTTGCATGTCATCTTCTATGAAAAGGGCTCTCAAAATTCTTCACAAACAGTTAGTAAGCCACAACACCCCTTTGACACTGGAAACTGTTTATGGACTATTTTAAAACATTATGCACAAGGGTAATCTCATCTGTGTAAATCTTGGCAGGACTGGGGTCTTAAGTTCCACACCAATATCAGAACATCCCACACCAACAAAGAAACATGTGATTAGTAAAAAAGAAGGCACTGTCACAGCAGACATACGAATAGTCAAGCTCCTTTCACCCCTCAGCCCACTGGCTCTCCAGTTGCCTAAGACAATGGATGAGCTTCACAACATGCTTACTAGGTTAACAAACTGTAAAATCAAGAATACACAAACACACACAGGTACACCATCCCCCTGCACTACAGCTGAAACCCTGCTGCAGCTCCTTCTCTGGGGATGTCAAGGAGCTGAAGCACAGCCTCTCTGCTCTACCCTACAAAGTACGCATTTTAAAAATATGAAATAAAGGGTCTCATTTTTAAAGGGGACCAACCTCGCCTCCTTCAGTCATAAATGAGGACATGCAAATGGCCAATTACTGATCACTTAGACATCTACATGCCCTCATTTATTCTCACAAATAACTGTATCCACCAACGCTGGACTTGAAAAGCAAGATTGAAGTGGACACTTTGGGAATTTCTGTTAAAAACACAAATGCCAGCTAAACTGATTATCATCTGAAAATGCTTCAAAAACAGTCATACTTTCGACAGCAAGTAAATCAAATTTGCAAGCAAAGAAGACATGCTTCTAAATTTAAAAACTTTCTTAATACATTACATTTCTAGACTATATGGAAAGACTCCAGTTAATTTCAATAGGAACTAGATAAGGGCTGACATGTTAATTTATACACTGTTACAATATTTTTGCATCTCTATGTCTCAACAAATTTCAAAACCATCTGCAAGCCCTTTCATAATTTTAGATTTTCTCTCCAAGTGTATGCAGGTTGGGTTTCTGTATAAACAGATCCGTTATTAAATTATAACATTTTATGGAGGATTTTTTTTAAAAGCAGCATAACAGATGGAAAATACCTTGATCGTTTGTTTTTTTTTGATGCGTCTAGATTGGTTTGGCAAAGGTTCTAAAAGTTTTATGACCATGGCAAGTCTTTGTTCGCTATAGACTGTCAAAAAAAAAAAAATCTTTAAAATTTCTCCTGCCACTGCATCAGCATTCTGAAGTTTCATCACTGTAAATATACATTTGGGCTGCATCTCAATTTTGGTTTACCAAGCTGGAAGAAAGGGGACTGAGGCTGTGAGATGTGCTATAGTCAAAGGACTTGTTGCTGAGAAAGTTGGGAGGTGCACGGCTGCTATGAAGAACACTTTAAAAGACACCACTGCCCCAGGCAAATAATGAGTTGGATTTTTTGAAGAAAATCCTAGACACCAGGGATTCTCAGCATATTTACATATTGAACATGGATATCACTTTGTAAAACACTGAGTCACTATCGGTGGACAGATTTGTAGGAGGTGGCAACACGAAATTCTATCTAGCCTTCTACGCCAGGCTCATCCCCATGGGATTTGAGACCTTACATGTTTAAAAACTCTTTTTTAAAGGATATACATTTTATTTATTTTATTTATATACACAAGTCTCATATTATGACCCTCTCCCCCACTTGCAATCCCTCACCTTTGACCCCTTTTCTTCCTTGGGACCCTTCCTTCTCCCTCATGATCCTGACCTCCTGATACCTTATTTTTCCCTTAGACGCCCCCCTCATTGCAATTCCTCTTTTCTCTCTCTTCTCCAGTGGGTAATGGAAAGCTACAATGGCTGCCAAGAAGCTGACGGGATTGCATACAGTCATTGCATAGGGGGTCTCATGAGACTTCCTACACAACTTGGAAAAGAGTGTTTCCCAACTCCTCCAAATCTGCTGCTTCTCCTGTGAAACTGAGCATGACTGTAAGTGCAATACCTTCCAGTTCAGTGTCTATGTAGTTGCAGGACTAAATCCCTCCAGAGAGCCAATGACTTACTAATGAGAAGCACATAGCGTTCTGCTGTAAGAAATGCAGTGGCCAGATTCTGGTGTCAGTTACAGCAGCTTATGTTTGGAGTCACTCCATCAACTCCAATGGGCTTACACCAACGTGAAGCAGAAACAGTATTTTTTCCTCTGAAATTTGCAGTATGTGGGAGATCACCTTGACTCCCTAGCATCTCACTTGTTTTATAGAGTGTCTATCAAGCCTGGAGAATTGTGACTTGAAAATTTGGAAGGTGGAAAAAGCACTAACTAGACAAGATGGGTCTGGTTTAAAGTACTGTATGCAATAACTTTGGGTATCAATAGTAATTAACTGCTTGTGGCTCACCCACCTGCCTGGCTGATTCCATGCCTAGGGATTTGTAATTTTTTTTTTTCCAAGAAGAGGATTATGTGCACACAAAATTTTAGTGGTTCAAACAGATGTTCTGTGAAGGCTTAAATGAGGCAGGTTTATCTGCAATGGGATCCAGTGCTGGTCTCTTTTTTATGAAATATTGGCAATTATTGTTTTTACTTTTGCTCTTTGGCAAAGCCTTCTATTTTTCCCCATTGATTGATTCTGAAGACTGGAGAAGGAATATATTCTGTCCTGAGTATCTACTGCCAAGTGAGGCTTCAATATTAGTGAGTCTCACCTCCAAGAAGGGCTACAAGCTTGAGAAGAGCTCTTTCCTACTGCCAGAGAATTAAATTTTAGACAGATGCATTCAAATCAAGGAGGCCAGCGGCAATGCTGCTGCGTGAGCGGAGCATTCTTTAAAAGAGTGAGGCATCTGGACCCTGGACTTCAGGAAAGCAGACTTTGACTCCCTCAGGGAACAGATGGCCAGGATCCCCTGGGGGACTAACATGAAAGGGAAGGGAGTCCAGGAGAGCTGGCTGTATTTCAAGGAATCCCTGTTGAGGTTACAGGGACAAACCATCCCG